>NC_057810.1:522409401-522411339 GCF_018294505.1 Triticum aestivum | reverse complement strand
GAAGAAGAAGAAGAAGAAGAAGAAGAAGAGGAAGAAGAAGAAAAGGAAAAGGAGGAAAAAAGAAGAAGAGGGGAAGAAGAAGAAAAAGACACGTTTTTATACTTTCTTATTTAGGGTTCCGCCATGTTTTGCAGTTTCTTTCTTTTCTTTAGTTGAATATTTTTATACTGCTAGCTAGTTGCCTAGTTTGCTGACCGAAAGAAGTTTAAATAGTTATTATATGAAATTCAACTAAAGTAAACATTTTTGACGACTAGTGCTACTAATAAACTCAACTAGAGCCATCATATGTCCACAAGTGCATTGTTTTTGAATGAGAAATGATAACCTGGTGTAGTTAAATATCTCCTGCTCAAAATTTCTTATGTATAGTGTTGTATGATAATGTTGTAAGGGTACTAATTGGTCTCTTCTGCTGCTTATCAGAGATGGGGGGAAGCCGCCACCGCAGACTCCGTTCTGCCACACCGGAGTACGAGTTGGATGCTTTCGAGTTCTTCAGTATCATACTTGGGACTTCAGTCTCATCCATGAGGCAGGTATATAAAAGGAGAGATCTCCCCTTCCCCCATCTCATTATGATAACTCTGTTGTTTGCTACATCACTCACTGTCCAAAACTGCAGAGGCTGCCTGACACTTTTATGAACATGCTGGGTGAAGATCCGCCAAATAATGTGAAGCTGTGACAGGCCGACAGCGGGTTTCGCAGGTTGTGGGATGTGGAGTTGTTGATCAAGGAGAGCCACTTGTACCTGTGTCGTGGCTGGGAGAAGTTCTATCGTGCCTACGACCTGCGGCTGGGGTACTTCCTTCTTTTCAGGTGCGACGATGCCACCACCATACTCATCGTGAAGGTGTTCAATGTGACTATGTGTCACATGCCCTACGCTGACGACGATGATGCCAGTACGTTCTGCCTCTTCTTATTCCTCTACATTTGGCTTTGTCTCGCATTGATTGTTAACGGTCATTGTTGCATTTGGACAAGCAATGGGAGCAGCAGCAGTGACACTGGCTACAGCCAAAGTAGCAGCAATTCTGGCTGTAGCAAAAGCAATAGCGATTCTTGTTGTAGCAAAAGCAGCAGCGATTCTGGCTGCAGCAAAGTCATCAAGGAGGATGATCCGGATTGGAGTGGGGAAGAAGAGGAGCAGAGTGGGCATCAGGCTGAGGATGACCTAGCGATGGTGGTGGCTGACCAAGGGCAAGAGATGGTGGTGGCTGACCATGGGCAAGAGTTGGTGGTGGCTGAGGATGACCTAGCGATGGTCGTGCCTGTTCTGCCTGAAGATGGCCTCGCGATGGTGGTGGTGCCTGACAATGACCTCGCGCCGGTGGTGGCGCCGGCGATCCCACAGCTGGGCGACATGACCACGCCAATTGTGGTAGAAGACTACATCCCACTGCCTCCACCGCCTCGCCGCTCTTGGCGCATCAGGATGAGGAAGGAGAAGGAGAAGAACAATGAGAACTGAACTATGTCAGGTATGTTAGATCTCCAAAATGATCCATATATACTTACCTTTGTTTCCTCCGAAATGACATAAGTTAGCTCTAATATGCTTAGTTACCTATGTTAGCTCTAATATGCTTAGTTACATATGTTAGCTCTAATATGCTAAGTTATCTCTACTATGCTTAGTTTCCTATAGGTTAACTCCAAAATTACTTATATTAGCACAAAATGACCAAGTTTACATAATAAGCTTATAGTCTTCTTCTTCTTCTTCTTCTTCTTCTTCTTCTTCTTCTTCTTCTTCTTCTTCTTCTTCTCCAAAATGACATAAGTTAGCTCTAAGTTAGCTCTAATATGCTTAGTTCACTCAAAAATGGCATAACTAGCTAGGTTGGCTCCATTTTACCTAAGTTGGCTCTAATATGCTAAGTTATCTCTAATATGCTTAGTTTCCTATAGGTTAGCTCCAAAATTACTTAT
>NC_057810.1:521760960-521761343 GCF_018294505.1 Triticum aestivum | reverse complement strand
GTTCGTTGAGACGAACGGTCCGAAAGAAGAACGAAAACCAATCTAGGGTTTTCGGAAAAGAGATCGAAACGAAAAACCGATCTAGAACACCGGAACGGTTTAGCGAAAAATCGGAAAGAAAACGAATCGGTAGAGAAGAAAAGAATCGGAACGGTTTATAAGAAAAACCGAACCGATGGAAAGAAGAGACGCGGCGCGGTACCTCCGGCGAACGGCGGCGACGGCGGCGTTGACGCAGGGCGGCGGTGGCGCGGTGACGCATGGCGGCGGTGGCGGCACTAGGGCGCGGTGGCGATGCACAAGGGCGGCGGCGCGGGTGAGAGGCGCGGGGTGAGGCGCGGCTTGGGTGGTGCGGCGGCGCGGCGTGGGGTGTGGCGGCGCGG
>NC_057810.1:521755698-521760739 GCF_018294505.1 Triticum aestivum | reverse complement strand
TGCTTGGGGTAGGGGACAAGAAATAGATTAGGATTAGAAAACAAAAGAGGGAAAAGATCTAGAAGAAAAAAAAACGAAAGTAGATGAATCCTACTAGGAATCCACAAAGGATGGCGGCTCCCTGGCGCCTTGCGCCTGGTGCGGCTCCTCCCTGGGCGTGGCGCGCGATGGCCTCTGGCCTGGCTGGCTCGGTGGCTTGGGCCTTAGGCCCAAGTCGCTGGAGCTCTCTCTCTCTCTCTCTTTTTTTTTAAACTGTTCCGCGCTCGAAAAAAAAACAAAACGAGATCTAAACGATCTCCAAATCTAATAAAGTAAATTTTCTCCGACTCCTAAAAATGAGCCGAACAAAATGAACTTTTCTCCGGACCTAAAAATAAAATTTTCAAAAACGCGCATTTTCCCTATCCGAATAAAATGCAAATAAAACTCCGGCAAACAAAATTTGATCTATTTATTAAATCTTCATTTTCCTGAATTTGGGAAAGTCATATTATTCCCTCTCTTATATTTTTGATAACGGAAAATAATTGAAGATGAAATAAATAAATCAAATGATCCTCTTTTCAATTCGAGAAAACTCTCAAATATGAAAATAACGAAATCTCCAACTCTCTCCAAGGGTCCTTGAGTTGCGTGAAATTTCTAGAATCGACCAAAATGCAAGAAAATAAAATATGCATGATGATCTATTCCAAATTGAAAATAAATTCAAAGGGGCTTTGAATTTAATTCTTTGAAACTCCCAACTCATATTTCATATAATTTGAAGAAGTCATTTTATCTTCTCTCGTGAAAATCATTGAGTTGCTTAAAGTTTCTGAATTGGAAATATTTTCAAATGAAATTCAAATATTCTCAACACCCCTTGTCATTTAAATAAATGGAAGAAGTCATGTCATCTTCTCTCCGGGGCTTTGTGTTGAAAAGAATTTGAATTCACGAAGATCAGAAAACCAATATGAAAGTTTGGGAAAGTCCTTTTATTCCCTCTCATTTAACTTTCAAAAAGAATTCGAATCTCACTCAATTCACGCAATCAATCAAACAATCAATCAAATCTATCTATTTGTTTATAACATTCCAAAATTTAGAATTTTGGGATGTTACAAACTACCACCCTTAAAATGAATCTCGTCCTCGAGATTCGGAGAGGCTAGAAAGAATAGGTTAGGGTTTGGGGTCTTCTCAAAGTCCATCGATCATCTCCGAGGTCTCGGGTGCTACCACCCTTAGAAACATTGTTACGGTTCCATCAAAACTCATATACTCCATCCTTATCGTTGACAGTGTCAGTCTTCTCAGATATTAAGGATAATCCCTTCTCTGGCTCTTCCGGTAGTGGCATAACCTTTTCCTCAATTCCTTTGTCCTTTCATCTTGGTAAGGTTATCCCGAAACTGGGTCTTCATAGCTGACGGGTCTGACGCCAATGCTAAACAACTATCGATATCTCGTGGTGGTCAACAATTTATGGTTTCTCCTGCAGGAAATGAATCTGGGTTGATCCTCACCGTATAACCTACGGTTGGCAAAAGCTGTCGTGTACAAGGGAAAAATTACGTATACCATTCTAAGGTTTAACAAGGTTTAATATCGTCGTCTCTCTACTATAGGCAAGTCACTCAGATTTACCATCCCATATAGCAAAGCGAATAATAAGAGTAAGTCGGTATGGTGATCAATCCATCCCGCACCCAAATCATTACCATGTATACAGTTTAGCGAATCTCGCATACTAACACTCGGTCAACCTCACAAGCATTGCAGGATTTCTCTTGTCGATGAACCAAGTTCGGAAAATCCATTGATTCTGCAAGCCAAACAAACATCTATCGTTACTTAACAACTCTCAGGTTTTGCGTAAACTCCTATAGAATCGTCGGTTGATACAAGTCGTAACTTCTTCTAGGGTTTTTCCTTCAGCAAGAGTGTGCTTGCTTCTTGGCAGGTCCTGGGGCCTGTGGGTTATGGCCCATCTCATCACTTGCAAATCTTGAACTCATCATCTGGGCAACTGATCATTATCCCAACATCCAACTTCCTGGCATACTTAAAATCCATCCAAATGTACTGTCTCTTTTCCTTATATTTGCACCAAACGGGGACATGATTACTCAGACTCTTCATGGAATTTCCATTGATCCATATTTCCAACATCATACCTCCTTTATATCCAATAACACTTCATCTCTTCATCCTCGTGGGATGTCCCACATACCGTGATAAAACTTATACTTATGAAATCCATACTCCACTTCGTGGAACTTCATTATCCTTTCCAGGGTCAAGCGTCCTTACAAGGAAATATTGGCCATCTCTGCATGACACTTCTTCAACTGGGAATCGTGAAACACATCATGAACTCCTGACAGTCCTTCGGGTGACTCCAACTTGTTGGTAACTTCTCCCATACGCTCCAATACGTGGTATGGTCCTACAAATCTCGGGGCTAACTTTCCCTTAACTCCAAATCGTTTAACTCCTCGCAGAGCTGGCACACAAAGATATGCTCTGTCTCCGATTTCATAGACTACCTCCTTGCGTTTTTTAGTCTGCATAACTCTTCTGCCTGGACTGAGCTACCTTCAGTCTATCTCGAATCAACTTAACATTCTCTTCTGACTCCTTGATCACATTTGGTCCAAACAACTGACGGTCTCCAACTTCATCCCACATACTCTTGGGGCATCACACATATCGAGACAAAACTCGTATTTCATTTTGCCCAAAATCCATGCAGTGGAGTATCTTTATCTTTTCTGGGGTCAAAGGTTCTTACAGGGTACTACCACCCTTAAAATACACAAATCTTCCATAGACCATATTTCTCTTATCCTCAAAAATGGTCAAAATCCTCCTTCATAGAGTAGCAACTCATAAAATCCATATCAGTACCAACGAGGCTAACTTTATTAATTCTCAAATCATTACAATCTCCTGTTTTTCCATTACATGCCTCAATTCAATACCTCTATATAAAAGAAAATGTTCTCACTACCACTACTATATTACTTCTGTTACAAACTCAACTATTTATCACAAGTCTCCTTCTCCTTCGGACAACCTCTGGCAAAGTGCCCTGCTCCATTACAACGGAAACACATTACTTCTGACAGGTTTCGAGGTTTCCTCATGATCACATAGCCTCCTTGGGTCCTTATCTTCCCTCTTGGGCAATCATTGAAGTAGTGCCCTGAATTTTTGCACCTGAAACATGTGATATGACTCAGGTCTTTCTTTGTGGAAATTGGGTTGTTCCTCGAATCCAACCTACTTCTCTTCCTGGACCTTTCCGTTCCAATCAGGGCTTCTATTTCCTGTGGGTCATACTCTACTTCCTCTGTCGGGAATTCTACTAGATCTCCATTCAGACAATCTTGGGAGATGTGTCCTTCTTCTCCACATGAATAGCATGACTTAGTGCAGGGTCTAATTGGCTCTTCTTTGGGTGTGTCCTCCACCTCTTTCTTCATCACAGGTTCTTCTAAACCTTCCATGAGGGCTCCTTTCATTTCTTCTTCCTTCTGCTGGATGGTTCTTTGTACCATGGGGTAAATGTGACACTGAGCAGGGTAGTGGGTAGTCCCTTCACACAAGAAACAAGTAATCTGTCTAGTTGGGCATTCTTCAGTTGGGTGACTTCCTTCACAATTTGGGCATTCATCCTTGTGTTCCTTATGGGTGTGTCCGATTTGTCCACAAATCTTGCATGCACAAGGTTTCTTCATATCCTTTCCATAAGGCTTCAACTTCTGGGACACAAACTGAGACTTTAGCAAAGTCAACTTAAATTCTTTCCAAGTGGTTACTCCTTGCCATCCATTGATGGTTTGGTACATCCTCCACCAAGTAGCAGCACCTCTTTCAAAGCATTGAAGAGCATGCTGGGCCATATCCTTTCCGACTATAGGGTTGTTCTCCATATGATCCTCCATGTTCTGAATCCATCGGTCTGTCTCCAATTGACTCATTGGTCCAGAAAATACAAGCTCATCTCCATTCATCCTCTATTGGGTTCAAGGGTTTGGGGTGAGATAAGAGAGATCAAGAGAGAGGAATGCACACAATACAAACAAAAGTTTTGAAAAGACAGATTTTGTGGTGGCTGTCGAAAAAAAACATCAAACAAATGACAGCTCACAAACGTCGCATCTAACGTAGGTATATAATAGGGGTTTGGTCTTCTAGAGGTCGATGAATCTTCAACGTCTCCAAACTCTTCAAGTCTTTGTTCATGCCTCCAATGGCTTCTTCCAATCGTGCTTGTCCTGCTCAAGTTCTTTTGCCAGATCATCTCTGTTGACGCGAAGTCTCTCGCGACGTCCTTCAATATTTCTGGAGTTACGTTCCAACTGCCGGTTTCAACATCGTTGACATGATCCATGATCCTACTGTCCTTCAGTTACTGTCAAATCTCCGGTATCTCGATGTTTTGCTCCTTCATCTTGTCTACTTTCAGCTTCTGGGTCCTGAGTTCTTCACCAATTGCCTTATTGTCAAATATTGCTTCTTGTAGGTCCATCTTAACTTCCTGATGTAACACTCCAGATCCTGGTGAATACACCAGCTAAGGTTAACACTCCAACGTTTGCAGATAGATACTCCATCAGCGTTCTACCATTCAATTTTTCCATGCATCTGCACGCTTAACTCCGCATGGTGACAATAGAATAGGCGGGCAATAACACCATCGTTAGCCATGTCTATGCCCATGTTACTGCCATGAGCTTTCATTTCATGATTGATATCTCCTGTCTTAGAGTTTTCTTGACAAAACTTTGAGTTCTAATGCTCCATGTTCCGGTCCTTCTCCGATACACCTCGATCCCGGGTATTGACAGGTTTCATAGTCTGCCAAGTTCCATAAGGGGTGCCTTCCTAGGTCATACAAATCCGGAAATTCTTCAAAGCCTTCAAATTCTCCAAGTCTTCGGAGTCTTCAACAGTTGTAGTTTCCATTTACACGGTAAAATCCTCTTCATTCCAAATGGTCTTAGTTGTCCGATATCTTGTCTCCTTGGAGTGGTCTCATCAGTCAAAT
>NC_057810.1:521752908-521753291 GCF_018294505.1 Triticum aestivum | reverse complement strand
GTTCGTTGAGACGAACGGTCCGAAAGAAGAACGAAAACCAATCTAGGGTTTTCGGAAAAGAGATCGAAACGAAAAACCGATCTAGAACACCGGAACGGTTTAGCGAAAAATCGGAAAGAAAACGAATCGGTAGAGAAGAAAAGAATCGGAACGGTTTATAAGAAAAACCGAACCGATGGAAAGAAGAGACGCGGCGCGGTACCTCCGGCGAACGGCGGCGACGGCGGCGTTGACGCAGGGCGGCGGTGGCGCGGTGACGCATGGCGGCGGTGGCGGCACTAGGGCGCGGTGGCGATGCACAAGGGCGGCGGCGCGGGTGAGAGGCGCGGGGTGAGGCGCGGCTTGGGTGGTGCGGCGGCGCGGCGTGGGGTGTGGCGGCGCGG
>NC_057810.1:521727587-521752542 GCF_018294505.1 Triticum aestivum | reverse complement strand
ATTTATATTGGGGAGGGGAGGGTTTTGCTTGGGGTAGGGGACAAGAAATAGATTAGGATTAGAAAACAAAAGAGGGAAAAGATCTAGAAGAAAAAAAAAACGAAAGTAGATGAATCCTACTAGGAATCCACAAAGGATGGCGGCTCCCTGGCGCCTTGCGCCTGGTGCGGCTCCTCCCTGGGCGTGGCGCGCGATGGCCTCTGGCCTGGCTGGCTCGGTGGCTTGGGCCTTAGGCCCAAGTCGCTGGAGCTCTCTCTCTCTCTCTTTTTTTTTTAAAACTGTTCCGCGCTTGAAAAAAAAACAAAACGAGATCTAAACGATCTCCAAATCTAATAAAGTAAATTTTCTCCGACTCCTAAAAATGAGCCGAACAAAATGAACTTTTCTCCGGACCTAAAAATAAAATTTTCAAAAACGCGCATTTTCCCTATCCGAATAAAATGCAAATAAAACTCCGGCAAACAAAATTTGATCTATTTATTAAATCTTCATTTTCCTGAATTTGGGAAAGTCATATTATTCCCTCTCTTATATTTTTGATAACGGAAAATAATTGAAGATGAAATAAATAAATCAAATGATCCTCTTTTCAATTCGAGAAAACTCTCAAATATGAAAATAACGAAATCTCCAACTCTCTCCAAGGGTCCTTGAGTTGCGTGAAATTTCTAGGATCGACCAAAATGCAAGAAAATAAAATATGCATGATGATCTATTCCAAATTGAAAATAAATTCAAAGGGGCTTTGAATTTAATTGTTTGAAACTCCCAACTCATATTTCATATAATTTGAAGAAGTCATTTTATCTTCTCTCGTGAAAATCATTGAGTCGCATAAAGTTTCAGAATTGGGATATTTCCAAATGAAATTCAAATATTCTCAACACCCCTTGTCATTTAAATAAATGGAAGAAGTCATGTCATCTTCTCTCCGGGGTTTTGTGATGAAAAGAATTTGAATTCACGAAGATCAGAAAACCAATATGAAAGTTTGGGAAAGTCCTTTTATTCCCTCTCATTTAACTTTCAAAAAGTTTCGAATTCACTCACTTTCAGTCAATCAATCAAGCAATCAATCAAATCTATCTATTTGTTTATAACATTCCAAAATTTAGAATTTTGGGATGTTACATGAATCATTTGATACTTGTGAACCATGCCTCATTGGCAAGACGACTAAAACTCCGTTCTCCGAAATAATGGAGCGAGCCAATGACTTATTGGAAATAATACATACCGATGTATGCGCTCCGATGAGTGTTGAGGCACGCAACGGGTATCGTTATTTTCTAACCTTCACAGATGATTTGAGCAGATATGGGTATATCTACTTAATGAAACACAAGTCTGAAACATTTGAAAAGTTCAAAGAATTTCAGAGAGAAGTGGATAATCATCGTAACAAGAAAATAAACTTTCTACAATCTGATCGCGGAGGCGAATATTTGAATCACGAGTTTGGCCTTCATTTAAAACAATGTGGAATAGTTTCACAACTCACGCCACCTGGAACACCACAGCGTAATGGTGTGTCCGAACTTCGTAACCGTACTTTATTAGATATGGTGCGATCTATGATGTCTCTTACTGATTTACCACTATCATTTTGGGGTTATGCATTAGAGACAGCTGCATTCACATTAAATAGGGCACCGTCTAAATCCATTGAGACGACACTGTATGAACTGTGGTTTGGCAATAAACCTAAGTTGTCGTTTGTTAAAGTTTGAAGTTGCGACACTTATGTCAAAAGGCTTCAGCCTGATAAGCTCAAACCAAAATCGGAGAAGTGCGTCTTCATAGGATACCCTAAGGAAACAATTGGGTACACCTTCTACCACAGATCCGAAGGCAAGATCTATTTTGCCTAGAATGGAACCTTTCTAGATAAGGAGTTTATCTCGAAAGAAGTGAGTGGGAGGAAAGTAGAAATTGATGAGGTAATTGTACATTCTCTCAATTTGGAAAGTAGCTCATCATAGAAATCCGTTCCCGTGATGCCAACACCAACTAGAGAGGAAGCTAATGATGATGATCATGAAGCTTAAGATCAAGTTACTACCAAACCTCATAGGTCAACTAGAACACAATCGACACCAGAGTGGTACGGTAATCCTGTTCTGGAAGTCATGTTACTAGACCATGGCGAACCTACGAACTATGAAGAAGCTATGATGAGCCCAGATTCCGATAAATGGATTGAGGCCATGAAATCTGAGATGGGAACCATGTATGAGAACAAAGTGTGGACTTTGGTGGATTTGCCCGATGATCGGAGAGCCATAGAAAATAAATGGATCTTCAAGAAGAAGACTGGCGTTGATGGTAATGTTACCGTCTATAAAGCTCGACTTGTTGCAAAAGGTTTTCGACAAGTTGAAGGAGTTGACTACAATGAGAGTTTCTCACCCGTAGCGATTCTTAAGTCTATCCGAATCATGTTAGCAATGGCCACATTTTATGATTATAAAATCTGGCAAATGGACGTCAAAATGCATTCCTTAATGGATTTCTTAAAGAAGAGTTGTATATGATGCAACCAGAAGGTTTAGTCGATCCTAAAGGTGCTAACAAAGTGTGCAAGCTCCAGCGATCCATCTATGGACTGATGCAAGCATCTCGGAGTTGGATATGCTTTGATGAGATGATCAAAGCATATGGTTTTATACAAACTTTTGGAGAAGCTCGTATTTACAAGAAAGTTAGTGGGAGCTCTGTAGCATTTCTAATATCATATGTGGATGACATATTATTGATTGGAAATTATCTAGAATTTCTGGATAGCATAAAAGGATACTCGAATAAAGTTTTTCAATGTAAGACCTCGGTGAAGCTACTTATATATTGGGCATCAAGATCTATAGAGATAGATCAAGATGCCTGATAGGACTTTCACAAAACACATACCTTGACATGATTTTGAAGGAGCTCAAAATGGATCAGTCAAAGAAGGAGTGCTTGCCTGAGTTGTAAGGTGTGAAGTTGAGTAAGACTCAAAGCCCGACCACGGCAGAAGATAGAGAGAGAATGAAAATCATTCCCTATGCCTCAGCCATAGGTTCTATCATGTATGCTATGATGTGTACCAGACCTGATGTGTGTCTTTCCATAAGTCTGGCAGAGAGGTACCAAAGTAATCCAGGAGTGGATCACTGGACAACGGTCAAGAACATCCTGAAGTACCTGAAAAGGGCCAAGGATATGTTTGTCGTTTATGGAGGTGACAAAGAGCTCGTCGTAAATGGTTATGTCTATGATAGGTTTCACACTGATCTAGTTGACTCTAAGTCACATACTGATACGTATTTATTTTGAATGGTGGAGCTGTCTGTTGGTGCAGTTCCAAGCAAAGCGTCGTGGCGGGATCTACGTGCGAAGCGGAGTACATAGTTGCTTCAGAAGAAGCAAATGAAGGAGTCTGGATGAAAGAGTTCATATCCGATCTAGGTGCAATACCTAGTGCATGGGGTCTAATGAAAATCTTTTGTGACAATACTGTATCAATTGCCTTAGCAAAGGAATCTAGACTTCACAAAAGAACCAAACACATCAAGAGATGCTTCAACTCCATCCGTGACCAAGTCAAGGAGGAATACATAGAGATTTGCAAAATACATACGGATCTGAATATAGCAGACCCGTTGACTAAGCCTCTTCCACGAGCAAAACATGATCAGCACCAAGACTCCATGGGTGCTAGAATCATTACAATGTAATCTAGATTATTGACTCTAGTGCAAGTGGGAGACTGAAGGAAATATGCCCTAGAGGCAATAATAAAGTTGTTATTTTATATTTTCTTGTTTCATGATGAATGTCTATTATTCATGCTAGAATTGTATTAACCAAAAACTTGATACATATGTGGATACATAGACAAAATACCGTGTCCCTAGTAAGCCTCTACTAGACGAGCTCGTTGATCAAAGATGATTAAGTTTCCGAACTATAGGCATGCGTTGCCATTTTATAAACGGGATCACATCATTAGGAGAATGATGTGATGGACAAGACCCATTCATTAGCTTAGCATTATGACCGTTCAGTTTTATGGCTGTTGCTTTCTTTATGTCAAATAAATATTCCTTCGACTATGAGATTATGCAACTCCCAGATACTAGAGGAATGCCTTGTGTGCTATTAAACGTCACAAAGTAACTGGGTGATTATAAAGATGCTCTACAGGTATCTCCGAAGGTGTTTGTTGGGTTGACACAGATCGAGATTAGGATTTGTCACTCCGAGTATCGGAGAGGTATCTCTGGGCCCTCTCGGTAATACACATCATAAGAAGCCTTGCAAGCAAAGTGACTAATGAGTTGGTTGCAGGATGATGTATTACATAACGAATAAAGATACTTGCCGGTAAAGATATTGAACTAGGTATGAAGATACTGACGATCAAATCTCGGGCAAGTAACATACTGATGACAAAGGGAATAACGTATGTTGTCATAAAGGTTCGACCGATAAAGATCTTCGTAGAATATGTGAGAGCCAATATGAGCATCCAGGTTCCTCCATTGGTTATTGACCAGAGAGGTGTCTCATTGATTTCTACGTAGTTCTCGAACCCCTAGGGTCTGCATGCTTAATGTTCGATGACGATATTGCATTATATGAGTTATGTGATTTGGTGACCGAATGTTGTTCGGAGTCCCGGATGAGATCACGGACATGACGAGGATTCTCGAAATGGTCGATAGGTAAAGATTGATATATAGGACGATAGTATCCGGACAATGGAAGTGTTCTGGAGGGTACCGGGTACATATCATAGTACCGGAGGGGTTACCGGAACCCCTGTTGAGAAGATATGGGCCATATGGGACATGAAAGGTGAGCACACCAGCCCACAAGGGGTGGTGCACCCCCCCTATGGCAGGTGGCCGAATATAAGAAGGAGAAGAGGGGGTTCGGCCCCCCTTCCTTCTCTTCTTCCCCTTCCTTTCTTCTCCGGTGAAAAAAGGAAAGGGGGGCGCCACATGGGGAAACCACAAGTTGGACTCGAATCCTGCTTGGGCTGCCCGCTGGATGCCTCTCCTCCCCTCTCACTTACATATATGTGGGGAGGGGGCCGCCTAGAACACACAACATCAATTGTTAGCCGTGTGCGGTGCCCCCCTCCACAGTTTGCACACCCGGTCATATTCTCGCGGTGCTTAGGCGAAGCCTTGCGCAGATCACTTCACCATCACCGCCACCACGCCGTCGTGCTAACGGAACTCATCCACTACCTCGACACCTTGCTGGATCAAGAAGGCGAGGGACGTCACCGAGCTAAATGTGTGCAGAACTCGGAGGTGTCGTATGTTCGGTACTTGATCAGTCGGAGCTAGAAGAAGTTCAACAACATCAACCGCGTTGTCAAACGCTTCTGCTTACGATCTACGGGGGTATGATGACCCACAAGTATATGGGGTCAATTTTAGCCATTTCGTTAAGTAAGAGTGTCAAACCCAACGAGGAGCAAAAGGAAATGACAAGTGGTTTTCAGCAAGGTAATGTCTGCAAGTGCTGATAATGGAAGTAACAGAGTAGTTTTATAGCAAGATAATTTGTAACGAGCAAGTAATGGTAATAGTAGCAAAAGTGTAGCAAGGTGCCCAATCCTTTTGAGGCAAAGGACAGGCCAAAAGGGTATCTTATGGTATGCAAAGTGTTCTTGAGGGTACACGGGAATTTTATCTAGTCACTTTCATCATGTTGGCTTAATTCGTGTTCTCTAATTTCATAATTTAGCATGTGGGGGGACTAGTGCTTAGGTGCTATTTCTTACTTGAACAAACCTCCTACTTATGAATAACATCCTCGCAAGCATCCGCAACTACGAGAAAAGTTTTAAGAATAAATTCTAACCATAGTATTAAACTTTTGGATTCAATCGTTCCCTTACGGAATAGCACATAAACTAGGGTTTAAGTTTCTGTCACTCTCGCAACCCATCATCTAATAACTACTCCACAATGCATTCCCTTAGGCCCAAATATGGTGAAGTGTCATGTAGTCGACGTTCACATGACACCACTAAGGGAATCACAACATACATATCATCAAAATATCGAGCACATATCAAATTCACATGATTACTTGCAACATGATTTCTCCCGTGACCTCAAGAACAAAAGTAACTACTCACAAATGATAATCATGCTCAAGATCAGAGGTGTATTAAATAGCATAATGGATCTGAACATATAATCTTCAAACAAATAAACCATATAGTAATCAATTACAAGATGTAATCAACACTACTAGTCACCCACAAGCACCAATCTGTAGTTCCGGTACAAAGATTGAACACAAGAGATGAACTAGGGTTTGAGAGGAGTTGGTGCTGTTGAAGATGTTGATGAAGATAGCTCCTCCCCAAGATGGAAGAGTTGTTGGTGATGATGACGACGATAATTTCCCTCTCCGGTAGGGAAGTTGCCCCGGCGGAATCACTCCGCTAGAGGGCAAAAGTGCTCCTGCCCAGGTTCCGCCTCGAGACGGCGGCGCTTCGTCCCGAAAGCCCTCTCCTTATTTTTTCTAGGTCAAAATGACTTGTGTACTAGAAGAGGGGCACCAGAGGTGGGCCTGAATGAGCACAACCCACCAGGGCGCGCCTGGGGCCCAGGTGCACCCTAGTGTCTTGTGCTCACCAGGGTGGCCCCCTCCGGTACTTATTTGCTCCACTGTTTCTTATTTATTCCATAAAAATTCATCGTAAAGTTTCAGCTCATTTTGACTTGTGCAGAATAGGTAGCCTGACGTAGCTTTTTCAGGTCCAGATTTCCAGCTGCCAGAATTCTCCCCCTTTGTGCATATCTTGCATATTATGAGAGAAAATGCATTAGAATTACTCCAAAAAGCATTATTATGCAATAAAACAACATAAATAACAGTGGGTAGACATGATGCAAAATGGATGTATCAACTCCCCCAAGCTTAGACCTTGCTTGTCCTCAAGCGAAAACCGAAAATGAAAAACATGTCCACATGCTTAGAGAGAGAGAGAGAGAGAGAGAGAGAGAGAGGTGTCGATAAAAACAAAAATACGGACATAGCTGTCACGCCCAAGATGCGACCCTATCCTAAAGGAACTCGAAGGTCCCACCAAGGATAGAAGCGCATCTTGAAGACGCTTTTGCAAGGTGGATATCATTAGATCAACATTACATAATATGTAGGGATACATACATAAGGCATACAATGCCACACGAATACAACATCATCTTACATAAGAGCACCATCCGACTACGGATGAAACACAAACAGAAACTCAAATGACATCCACCCTGCTAGCCCAGGCTGCCAACCTGGAACCTATCCCTTGATCAAAGAAGAAGCAGAAGAAGAACTCCAAAACAAGTAACATCGCTCTCGTGTCATGATCATCGCAAAACCTGTACCTGCAACTGTTGTTGTAGTAATCTGTGAGCCACGAGGACTCAGCAATCCCATTACCATGGGTATCAAGACTAGCAAAGCTTAAAGGGAAAGGAAGGGGTAAAGTGGTGAGGTTGCAGCAGCGACTAAGCATATATGGTGGCTAACATACGCAAATAAGAGCGAGAAGAGAAGCAAACGGAACGGTCGTGAAGCTAGCAATGATCAAGAGGTGATCCTGAACTCCTACTTACGTCAAACATAACCCAAAACCGTGTTCACTTCCCGGACTCCGCCGAAAAGAGACCATCACGGCTACACACATGGTTGATGCTTTTTAATTCGAATATGGTGTCAAGTTATCTACAACCGGACATTAACAAATTCCCATCTGCCACATAACCGCGGGCACGGCTTTCGAAAGTTTATACCCTACAGGGGTGTCCCAACTTAGCCCATGATAAGCTCTCGCGATCAATGAAGGATATACCTTCTCCCAGGAAGACCCGATCAGTCTCGGAATCCCGGTTTACAAGACATTTCGACAATGGTAAAACAAGACCAGAAAAGCCGCCCGATGCGCCGACAAATCCCGATAGGAGCTGCACATATCTCGTTCTCAGGGCACACCGGATAGGTCATCCTACGAGTAAAACCAGACCTCGAGTTGCCCCGTGGTGGCCCCGCAGTCTGCCCGTTTCGGACCAACACTCAAAGGAGCACTGGCCCGGGGGGGGGGATAAATAAAGATGACCCTCGGGCTCCCGAAACCCAAGGGAAAAGGCTTAGGTGAGGCAAATGGTAAAACCAAGGTTGGGCCTTGCTGGAGGAGTCTTATTCAAAGCGAACTGTCAAGGGGGTCCCATAAATCACCCAACCGCGTAAGGAACGCAAAATTCGGGAACATAACAACGGTATGATGGAAACTAGGGCGGCAAGAGTGGAACAAAACACCAGGCATAAGGCCGAGTCTTCCACCCTTTACCAAGTATATAGATGCATTAATTAAGTAAGAGATATTGTGATATCCCAACATAATCCTGTCCACCATGGAGCAATCTTCAACTTCACCTGCAACTAACAACGCTATACGAGGGGCTAAGCAAAAGCGGTAACATAGCCAAGAAACGGTTTGCTAGGAAGGGTGAAAAGGTTAGAGGCTGACATGGCAATTTGGGAAGGCTTGAAGAACAAGTGATAGGAAGCGCATCATAGCGATAGAACGAAGCAACTAGCATAGCAATGATAGTAGTGAGATCCAAGGTGATGGTCATCTTGCCTGAAATCCCGCAAGGAAGAAGAACGAGTCCATGAAGAAGACGAATGGATGAAGCCGAGCCAAGCATAGACGAACAAATCCTCACGATCGCAACGAACAGGAACTATCGAGAAGAAGCACACAACATAGTAAACACACCACATATATACATGACATGATGCACAACCAAACATGATGCATGACAAGGCTACATAAAGCTGCTCATGGCAAGAGATGATTGCAAACAAGAGCAACACATCAAGGCAAGTTAAATGAGGCTGGAAACAACATAGAACTAATCCGGTAAGTCCTCATATGCAAATTTAGAAATTGGTCAAGATCTGAATAAACCTTATGTTCAAGTTGTTAAATAGCAAGTTAAGATGCACCAAGATGGTCTACACGAGATTCTAGTCAAGTTACATATAAAGTTCATTTAATTCAGAGCTACGGCCTAGAAGATATGAGCAAAACAAGTTAAACATGGCATTGATGCTAAATGCATCCAAACATCAAGAAAACACCTCAAAACAAGGATGCAACATGATAATATGAAACTACATGCAAAATCAAGCAAGTTTCATATAGAGCACACTCAAAACGGAGCAACGGTTCAACACATACACTCCATACAAATTTAAAGGACAAGCTGTCCAAAACAGCAACTAGGCATCTAGCAAGCATCAAAACAATACGCTACAACACCCTACCATGATAACAAAAGGCATGGACATGATTTACAGGTAAAGCATGACAAAACATGAACATTGAGCTATCTCCATAAATCACTAGAACATGCTCAAAATGACATGGCAAGATTGCAAATAATAACAGGTTCACAGACTTGCAGAATCCACAGGACATGGCAGACATAACAACAGGTTCCAATGTTTAGAGCTATCAAACAACATGCTACAGGAGCTTATCATGGAACACAAAGGCATGACATGAATCTACTAATTGCATAGAAAAAATTCCCTTACTGACCATGAGCCAAAAGGGCACAGAAAATATGATGGCACCCATGTAAACATGGCAAAAGATATGACAGATTCAGACATGGCAGGAACAACAATAAGTAGGCATGTTGGTGAGCTTGTACCACTCACCATAGAGATATACATGGCATGGAAAGGTGACCAACAGTAAGATGGCATATTCAGAAGCTAAACATGGCAAGAACAATTTCATAGGGTGCATGGATCACTAGCAAAGCTCATGGCAAAACTGAACTTAATGTTAACAGGCTGACAGGAACATTGTTTAGCAAGTTTGGAGCAACATAGCAACATGTTACAGCAGGCTATAAATGCAAGCAGGAGCATGAATGGATAGATCATGACTGTATAACAAAACATCCTTAGTGAACATCTCCAGATTATGCATAGAATGACTTGTAGCAGCAGGTTTACATAGCATCATGATATAGCAGATTCAGCCTAGCAAAACAGCAACATCAAGTACCCTACTTCACGAGCTCGATGCACTCCCTACAGAGCATGGCATGACAAAATAATCATACACCCATCAATAAGACATGACATAGAAGATATACATGGCAAGAACAACATCATATCATGCACGGATCAATAGCAACAACCTCGGCAAAATCGCTAAACATGTTAACAATCTGCCAGGAACATTTTATAGCAAAAGTAGAGCTCGATTGACTTAAGCTATGGTGCTCCATAAATGCAACCAAAGACATGAATGGATATAGCATAACATTATCTACAAAAAATCCTTACGGATCATGCTCAAAAGGGACACGGATCACTAGGAAACAACATGACCATATGGCATAAAAATAAGGACACGGCAAGGACTTGGTGAAAATCTAAGTCCCTGAAATCAGCATCATTGGGTAAGCTACTTTGCATGCTTGTGCTAGTCACCACAAGGATCACAAAAATACATGGCATACACCCCTGTAAATATGGCATGACATTCATCAAAACACATGTAGAGCTCAGGATCATAGCATGCACACATTAATCATGGCAAAAATGGCAAAAGTGCATCTGCTGAAACAGATCTGAAATAATCATCACATAGCCCTCTTCCAACAGCATTTCGGGCATCAAGATGAGCTCAAATGAAAATGATGCAATGATATGAAATGATCTACTCGTCGAGGCAAACATTTTGATATGCTACACGCACGAATCGGAGCTACGGATGTAGAGTTATGATGCGACAAAGTATGCAAAAAGTTAGGGTTTCGGGGATAAAAGTCAACCGAGATATTTGGATCTGGATCTAGATCCGGCCGGTACTGTAGCTGCACGTAGATCGAGGATCAACGGAGGGGCTCGCCAGAGATGGAGCCGAGGTCACGGAGTTGCTCGTCATCACCGGAGTAGGAGGGAGAGGTGGTGAGGAGGCGAGGAGGAGGCCGGCCGGAGTTGGCGCAGAGGCTGACGGCGACCGGCGACACCGGCGGCGGCTCGGGTAGCCAGGCGGCACGGGGCACGTGGCGCGGTGGGATTGGACGGGCGGCGGTGCTGGACATGTCCGGCGCGGGACAGACGTGTCCGGCGACACAGAGGAGGGTGGAGCTAGGGTTAGGGGAAATTGATCCGAAAATGGAGAGGGGAAGACGTTTTTATAGGTAGAGGGAGCTAGGGGGGTCCAAATGGAGAGCGGTTTTCGCCCACATGATCGTGATCGAACGACCGAGAGCATGGAGGGGGTTAGGATGGGTTTTGGGCCACTTTGAAGGAGTGTTGGGCTGCAAACAAAAGAGGCTTTTGCGGCTACCCGGTTAACCGTTGGAGTATCAAACGACCTCCAAATGGAACGAAACTTGACAGGCGGTCTACCGGTGGTATACCAAGGCCGCTTGGCAAACCTCAGGCCATTCCGAGAAAGTTTAACACCCGCTCACAATAGGAGACAAAAGGGGGATGCCTGAGGACATAGGAGTGTCGGATTGCAAAACAGACAACGGGGAAAATGCTCGGATGCATGAGACGAACAAGTATGCAAAATGAAATGCACATGATGACATGGCAATATGCAACACACAAGCAAATGACATGGCAACTACGGAGAATAACTGGAAGACACCTGGCGCATCGGATCCGAGGCGTTACAATAGCAGCATCATGTAACTTATTATAACATCAACAAACTTTAACATAAAACTTTTATTATCAAACTTTTATCATAGACTTCTCATGAACAAGTAACAATTCATCACAACATCAAAGTATAAAGTATAAATTCTATTGGAAACCAACGAACTATGTTCTCAGTCAACTTTGCAACTACAATTCATCATCTTTTCAGGAAGGGTCATGTATCGGAGCCTTTTGGCAAGTTCACATACTCAACAATCATTTAGTCTTCTATGATTGCTAACACTCACCGCGTACACATGAGCAAAACGTTTCAACCGGACACATAAGAAGATAGGGTTTATAGTTTCGCCTCCCAACGTATTCACCTCAAGCGTGATGTCAACAATAATAACTCATGCTACCCATATTCAAATAGATATATGTGACTAAATATTTCCTCACCACATGATGCTTGCCAAAGGATAAAATAAAAAGGAATAACGAGAAAAACTTTGACTCTTGCATGAAAGTAAATACATAAAAGTAAAATATAGGCCCTTCGCAGAGCGAAGCAGAGGTTGCCATGCGCTTTTTGTTTGTATGCTCAACCCCTTAGTGCAAGAGAACGCCATGTTATATTGCCCCTTATGATGGCAACCTTTATTATGTAGTATGTCGCTTTTATTCTTCGTCATCACAAGTTCATACAACATTCAATTTTCTCTTACACTAAATGATCTAACACTTTTAGAAGCAATTTTTATTGCCTTATTGCACCAATGACAACTTACTTGAAGGGTCTTACTCAATCCATAGGTAGGTATGGTGGACTCTCAAAACAAGATTTGGGTTTATGGGTTTTGGATGCACAAGTAGTATCTCTACTTAGTGCGGAATTTTTGGCTAGCAAAGATAGGGGCAAACACCACATGTTGAAGGATCTATGACAGTATAGCTTCTATGTGAATATGAACAAACATAAATCATTATGTTGTATTCCTTGTCCAACGTAAACAATTTTGGCATATAATATTTTGATGGGTGCTCACAATCACAAAGGATTTCCAGGATAGTGTATTTGCATGTGAATCTTCTCTTCCCTTATAAATTCTTTCATGAGTTGCATCATTGACCAATGCTATGTTTGTCAATCTACAATAAAATTTTCTACTTATACTTTTCCTTGTGTAATGCCATAGCTTACCATAAGATTAGCATATGATCTTTTTCATTATTTCCTTTCTTTTTAGAAACATGAAAGTAAAATAAGCAAAACTCAAACTAGCTTTATTATATATCTCGCACACGATTACAAAGATAGATCACTAAGCAAACTCTCAAAAGAAAGGACCGAACTAAGAAAAGTAAAGGCAAAAGATAGTGGAGATGATATGATACCGGGGCACCTCCCCCAAGCTTGGTGAAAGCCAAGGGGAGTGCCCATACCCGATACTCAATTTTCTTTTGGTGATGAAGAAGGAGGTGGTGGTGATGAGGTAGTAGCGACCCGGTCCTTAAGTACCAAGAGATTATCCAATCTACGGATGACGCTCCGGAGGGAGGTGATGTCCTCTTGATGCAGAATATTTTCACGAGTGAGGTACTTATTTTGCACACGAACCGTTTCAATGATCCTGAAGGCTGCAATCTCAGCGGGGGTAATATGACCATAGTAAGGTTTAAGGATATCTTCCTCTTCCTCATCGGCAGGCAAGGCTTGCTCGATCACTGGCACTTGATCTCCGGTGGTCTCCTTGCTCTTGTCCTCCTTGGATGCTCCTGTCAGATATCAGGTTCCGGCAAAACCCTTAAGGTTCTAACTCTGGGGTGCGCACGAAGATCTTCTCCCTACAGATCCACGTCCCAAAACCTCGCCGCAATCCTAAGCTAGCAGGATGAATCAACACAAGGGACGCAAGATTTATACTGGTTCGGGCCACCATTGTGGTGTAATACCGTAATCCAGTGTGTGGTGTGGTGGATTGCCTCTAGGGCTGATGATGAACAATACAGAGGAAGAGCAGCCTTGCGAGGGGTGTTCTTGAGCTGGTGTGGTGTTCTACTTGGGAAGGATCCGATCCACTCTATTGTGGTGGCTATCTCTATATATAGAGGCCCTGGTACTCTTCCCAAATATTGAGCGGGAAGGAAGCCAACAACGGCCATTTTGAAGGGGAACAGCTAGTACAAGCTATCGCGACTAAAGGTGGTCTTCGACTGCTAAAGGCTCTGGTGATAATGTCGTCTTGGGCTCCACGGGTATCTCCGTCCTGCCACTCTGCTGGTCTTGGTCTCATTGCACTGATATGGAAACCTTTGCCTCATGCCTCGGTACTCCGTGCCTGCGCTTGCCCCCTTTGCACCAAAGGGGAAACGAGGACACTGCGCTGGCAGGCGCCCGCCTGGTCTAGATCGGCATGGCTTGCGTCATGAGCACCTCGCGAGGTACTCCTTGCCTTGATCTCTCCGCCTCCTCGCGAGCCTGCCTGGTGAGGCCGCCCCTGAGGAAGCCTTGTGTCGTCCGCCCCGCGAGGCTTGGCCCCTCGCGAGGGTCTTGAACTTGGGTTGATGAAGACGGGCCATACTGGGCCACTGCTCGAGCCACGCTGCAGGCCGCAAGCAGGCAAGTCTGGGGACCCCCGTTCCCAGAACGCCGACAGTAGCCCCCGGGCCTAAGGCGCGCTCAGACTTGGCTTAGCAGCGAAGGCAAAGGGCAAGTGCAGAGTGCCGCGGGCCCCAACAGCCTGCGGTCTTGGTCGCCGCTTGGCGGTTGATTGGACTTGGGTGTCTCCACTCCCCCACCCTGCCTCGGCAACTGCTCGATTTGACGAGTCCCTGCTGCATGCAAACGAGTCATGATTACCTGCAATCATGGAGGCCGATGGTTGGCCTCCTCTGGACTATAAGTACGGAGAGGCGTGAGCCCCATTTCCCATCTCTTCTTGCTCCGCCTGCTTCTTCTCCCTTGCTCCTCCTCGGCTCTCGACGCCAATGGCACGATTCCGCCGGTTCTCGGCCGAAGAGAAAGGAAAGGCTCCCCGGGAGGGGCCTGACCCGCTCCCACCGAAGAAACGGCCGGTCCCTGGCCGCCGCGATGAGGTTGCGGGGCCAGAGATGACAAGGCCTTGTTACAAGCGGCCACCTCCTGGGTTTCCGCTACCCCTGTACGCCCGGGCCGAGGGCCCTGGAGAAAGAGACGATGAGCGACACCGTCCGCACCGCAGGCGAGGCTGGCGAGCCTTGGCGGTGCGTGCCGTTGCTTCTGGAATCCACGTCGCGGACTTCTCTCATGAGCTCCTACTCCACGCCGCCATGCCTCCAAGCTCCTGGATCCGCTTCCCTCCATTCTTCGCCTTCGAGATGCCGCCAAGTGGGCCTCTCGAGCTTTGGTTGCAGCACGCACTACAAAAAAATACACTTCCGTGATGATACGTGTTTGTCACAGTAGGTCGCATTTTCTGTCATGCATGTACATCCATGACGATTTTATGACAGAATCAAGATAGTCATAACTGTGCTGTCGTAGAAGTGTTCCATGACATTACAAAATTATCATCACGGAAGTGTCCACTTCCATGATGATAAATCGCGTGTCATAGAAGTGCTTTTGTAGCGTGACCGACACATGACATCCACCGTAACGGAACGCCGTTAAGCTACCGAGTCCGATTTTGGATCTGATAACCCATTAACAGCCCCGACCAATGGGGATTTTCCACGTGTAAAATCATCATTGGCTGGAGGAAACACGTGTCGGCTCACCGTTGGGACAGATGTCATCCACTCATTGGACCCAAGGCGCCTATGATACGTCGACACATGGCATGGCCCAACAGAGGCCCATTCCTGTGAAAAGGCCGGCCCATTTGACTTGGTCAAAAGGTGGCGGGCCGGCCCACAGAAAGCCTGTTAACGACCTGTCCGCATATAGCCCATTTACAACCCGCTGACCCAGGGCCCGTTACGCCCTATCCGAATTAGGCCCAGTAGCGTCATCTGGGCCGTCCAATATGATTCCAGCCGGTTTTGACTTCCGTCCCATGTGTGGCCCATGACTTCTTTCGGCCCATATGAGGTCCTTTGTAACTCTTGGCCCATTAACGGCCCGTGGTGAAACTAGCCCGTAATGAACAGTGTATCACTTTATACCCATTAATGGCCCATTATTAAACTGGGCCGTTTCCATCCCAAGTTATCTTTCGGCCTTCTTAGGGCCCATTCATTCTTGGGCTCATTTGCAGCATTCGATTACTTACGGCCCGTTACTGTCATTTTCTGCTTGTGGGCCAAATTCAGCCCGTCGTTACAGTCAACCCGTTTGTGGACAGTTAATACGTTGGGTCGTTTTCATGTAAAAAAACCGTTGGGCTGTTTTCATATAGTTATCAAATACAGCCCATTAACGACCCATTATGGTTAACAAATAGTAAGGCCCATGATTGGCGAAATGATGATACGCCCCATAGAAGGCCCATGGATCCTACGACCCGTAGAAGGCCCATCGACCCTACGGCCCGTAGAAGGCCCATGGATCCTACGACCCATACGGAAGGCCAATGGATCCTACGACCGTAGAAGGCCCATGGATCATACGGCTCGCAGGAGGCCCATGGTTACAACAGTCCATGTGGTGCCATGATTATTTTGGCCTAGTTACCAAAAATAGGCTATTGTGGCCACCGGAAAAACACAGAAAAAGAACTGTAGTGACTACAAGCAAACAACTAAACAAGAAAATGAGGAAATAAATAAGCAAGAAATTAACGCTAGCCTATTACCACTATTACACATATTACATCCACTGGGCATCAAAGTTCGCCACCAGTGCAAATATAGGGAACAAAGCAGCATATTACATGCACTGGCCGTCAAAATTGGCCACCAGTGCAAATAAACGCGGTAGCAAACAAGAGCATAACTGAAACAACTATGGAAGAGCTCAAGAAACGTTATCCTGGGTATCCACCATACTGGCAATAAGCTTAGCAAGCTTATTACCTTTGTCCTGTTTGGTGCTAAAATCCTCCAACACTTGTTGTTGCACCAGAAAGTATGCATCTGGATGCTCCAGGGACTTCCGCAGTCCTTCCGCTTCTTGTCGCCGCACAGCTGATCGATGTCTTTCAGGTTGTAGTTGAGACTCAAGAAACTGAATTGATTCATACAGTAAGTTTGAATAGCTTGTGCAATCGGTAGTGGCCAGTAACTCGAACACTAAACCAAGACATGACTTTGGGGTTGTCTCACTATCTTCAAGATAGTCTTCCTTAGCTGTTTTATCAGCTTTGTTGGAGACCAACAAGGATGTGTCACTATCCTGAACCTTATCTGCATTACTTCCTTTACCACTGCTTAACAAGGCACTCTTCCCCAATATTCTGCCAGCATTCTAAAAGAAGAAACAAGCAGACACATAACAGGATTAGCATGTACTAGTATATGAAACTCATTTCGGTGAACCAGTTCATTAGTAAGGTGGACAGGATTAAACTACCAATTCTTCTATTGCCAAGTACAAGTACATAGTAAAAGCATCAAACAAACATATATCTATGTCCTATGGTCACTTCATTGTCTTGCCAAATCAAAATAGAGACACGATTCAAATCATATCAGTTCAAGACAAAGCAGCAGTGAAAGAATACAAAGCATGGGAAACTACACGGCACAACAAGATTTCAGATGGGTACCACGGGTCTACATGTACAACAACACTATTGGCTCTGTTTGTGATGCTAGTAATATGCATGATATGAGAAGTCAACTGTATACACAATTGAAATTGAAATCAACAGAGCTATTGATAAGAGCAAACCTGTTAAAGAAACATGCATGAACATACCTGCTATGCCATTAGATTTTCGATTGGATCCTTCAATTTAAAAATAAGTATGTATGAGTAAACACAGTGATACAAGAGCAAATCAGTATGCATGATAACAATCATAGTTAAAAAGGCGCACCTAGGCTCTGGGCGTTGGCAAAACGCATTGCGCATAACTACGCTTAATCTGTGCATAACTGCGCATAAGCATGCGCTTTGGTCATTAAAGCGCAAGGCGGTGGCAAAACGCACAATTAACGCCTAGCTCTTTTTTGAACTATGATATCAATGGAATCTTAAATTATAATAGTTGTTCTTCAGGTTTAGGCACTTGTTCTACATGAACAGAGTATAGTAAGACACAAGAATATAGTACTTAAAAATAGAAAATGAGCTCATAGACCTTACCACATTCTTGGTTCGGGACCAGTACAGAACAAGGCGTTCCCAGTCATCGTCCAGTAAATGTGTCTCAGGAGAACGTAAGGGAATTTGATGAGTTTCATTGCCGGTGAAGTACGTTCTCTTCAGGTAATTCCGATACTGCCACCAAGCATTCTTGAAGATAGCAGAGGTATTAGCACTGGTTACCTCATCCTGAGTTTCCAAATCGGTCCTTCTCTATAGAGAAAAATGGGAAATTTGTTGTATTATAACCATCATGGAGGTAGGATGTATGGGACAAAGCAAAGTAATTGCCATGAATAACATTACTTACACATAACTCCTGGACAAACACCTACAACTGACATTTTCCTTCATCTTCAGTATAATATTTCCAAGATGGGATGATACACACATACGATTTAACAACATCAAATGCAATAGCTGCTAAACTATGACTAGCTGGTTGTGCTTCCTCCACAAGAATAGGCGTACTAACTGGTGGAGTTAGGGTTCGCCGTGGTAGTACTAGTCCTTTGGGCACTGGAGCTGCCTTACTAACTGCTCTTGTTTGGGAGCTCTGTGGTGGAGATGCTGTTGTGTCAACAGGAACTGGGTTACCATCTGCTAGGGTTGGGGTTAGATTGGGTGAAACTGGTTCTCTGTCCATCGCAGTAGAGGTACAATCTGTGAGAGTTTGGGTTATGTGTGGTAGGGCTGGTTCTTGTGCATGTACAACCGGGGTGCTATCTCCACCAAGAGGTAGCACTGTTTTATTTGAAGACCGTGTTTTTAGTCTGCTGGGCACTGGCATCACGTGCTCCAATTCAAATGGTTGATAAACATGAAACATAGTTGAATGTACAGACATTGTATGGGAGACAGATGCAATAGATAGTGTGGAAAAAAGGCATGAAATAGTTGACATGTATATTGTTTAACTAAAACGGATAACATGACATAATTTCACATATATGATGTCTATATAAACTAGATAGCATAGCATAACAGAATTCAAAGATATGATGAATAACTAAACAGGATCGCATGACATAATTCACCTACATGGTATCTAAGTAATTAGGATCGCATCATTTAATTCACATATGTGATTTATATGCTAAATAGAGGGCATTCGATATGATGTCTGAACTAAGAACATGGTGTTGAATATTTTGTATATGATGTCTAAACTATGCAATGCAAGACACCATATGCATGATATGAGCAGTATAACCGTGCCAAGTTTGAGCATACACCTTAGTGGGGGAATAAGACTGGTCATTTGTCTTTGAATCCATCTCTGAGGAGCTATCGGGACCCAACAAGAGATTTGCTTCGATAGGTAGCACTGTCTACTCTGAAGGCCTTGTTTTCACTCCAGATTTTTCCATCTCCCACCCAAATGGATGATTCACAGGAAGAGTAGTTTAATGTACAAATATTGTCGACAAATGGAAATGTAATGAAGAAAAGGATGGGCAAGATATCATTCAAATATATGATGCCTGGTTAAACTGGATGGCATTGCACATTTCACATATATTATGGCTGGCTAAAAGACATGAGATTGCATAATTCCCATATATGATTTAGAAACTAAATAGGTGGCATTACAGAACATGTCTAAACTAAGCAGATGACATATATGATGTCAAAAGTAGGCACTGCAAGGCAACATATGCATGATATGATTAACATCATCATACCAAGGTAGAGCAAACACCTTGGGGGGTAAATAGGAGTGGTCAGCGGTGTCTGAATCCGCCTCAGAACAGATATCTTCCTCTGGATTACAATCTGGAGACGGGTGGGGAGGGTTTGCCATTGAACCCACCATGGAGTGATGTCTGCATGACATTGTATTGCCATGCAAAACTCTTCTCTTTTTCTCTACATGTTTAGCATGACTGTGTACAATATCTGACATGCATACGAAAAAAATATGGTGAGATTATGTAAGGAGAGGATGCAGAAATTTAGAGTGATGGTAACAACCAGTGGATGGATCCAAAAATAATGATAGCAGGCTGATGATTGCTTTAGATTAATAAAAAGACAGATGATGATTGCTTTACTATTTTTTCCCACCCAAGATGAACAACATAGGCATACC
Organism: Triticum aestivum; assembly: GCF_018294505.1. Taxonomy (NCBI): domain Eukaryota; kingdom Viridiplantae; phylum Streptophyta; class Magnoliopsida; order Poales; family Poaceae; genus Triticum; species Triticum aestivum. Next base: position 521,732,527 of record NC_057810.1, on the reverse strand, counting down.
CTAGGTGAACCAGATATTAGATAGACATACTATTCATTGCTGCCTTGATATGTGCCCCACAACTAATTTAGACTCAAGTTTGAACATTAATTTGGACCTGACTTCGAGTCCAAGAGGAGAACATGACGATAAAGTAGCACGTAATTTTAAGCAATGCATAACAGAAGTAGAAACAAAAGAGTGTGACCTCTCTTGTGGACCCGTGTACTCCTCGGGTTCATCTGCTGACTCGATGATGGCGATGCCGTTGCGGTGGGTGCCGGCGGCAGGGAAGGAGATCTGAGGCGGCGAAAGACGGTTAGGAGTCGTGATGTCTGGTTTGGTGGATGCTTCTGTCGATGGAGTAGCTCAGGTGAGGTGGACGACGTCGCAACAGGAGCATGACAAACCACACAAAATTCCCTTCGACATGTACCTCTAACTGAAGTAATTCTGTAAGGGCTCATTTGGCTTGCATGATTCTTAAAACGCAGGGATAGGAAAAACACCGGAATAGGATAGGAATGCACATGGTAAATAGAGCATTTGTAAACACAGGATTTCTGTCAACTTGGCTGTTTGGTTTACAGGAATTGGAAGAGCAGAGGAATGCAAAGAAACATGGCCAAAATAAAGTGAAACCATATGAAAGCGTGTACAGTTAGAATGTTATTCTGGCACTAATGCACTTGGTCTTATTTTCATGCATAGGATTTTGAAAAGTAGGTCCAGGTGGATGTTTTGCTTCATTCCTTTCAACAAAATGCTTGAATAATTGAATAGTAGAGTGCCATTGGAAAATTCCCTATTGCTATGTTTTTCAGTTGAACCAAAATAGCCCTACTAGATCGACGTGAATGTATAGTAATAAGTGATGCAACAAGTGTACAACCTCTTTGCCGTAGCCGTGTCGACCTCAACATCATTAGGTTGGTTGTTGAAGCAGTTAAGGCAGAGGTGGCTATCGGAGGTGTGGAGGAAGATGTGAGGAATCTGTAGACGGCGTCCAGGGCACTGCTCTATTGTGATGGATCGTTCTATCATCAGAGCAGCTCCGGTGAGCCGTAAGACGTCAAGGCTGAACAGCACAAGACAGACATCGTCAATCTCAAGTGGGATTCTAATAGCATCTCCAATAGATGATGTAAAATAGATGTGAAATTTGCATCACCAAAAACCACCTGACTACAACAGATGAGGTACAAACTATTGACTCTGAACTTAACTGTCTAAACTGAAATTTACTATGGAATCTGAATGTTACTGTCGAAACTGAACGCAATGGTAGCAGAGAGGCACTTGACATGTAGTTTAGGGAGGGCCTGCAGTTCATCTTCAACCTGCACCCCCCTGAGCCGCCAGCCACTACCAGCCGAACCGCCGGCCCCAGCGCTGACTCTCCGCCCCGAAACAACTCCCCACCGCCACCCCGGCCAGCCCTCCAGGCCCCCCGCCCCAACCTGAACCCTAAGATAGATAGTGGGGTACCTCTCCGGCGAGCCCCGCCCCCGCTACGGGTGGTTCTTCCTTAACTCCGGCGAGCCCCCCCAACCCCTGAAAATCGACTGACCCAAAAGTCGATTCAGTCGACTGAAGTGTGGCTAAATCAGAGCAGAGCAGCAACACGAGCGAGGGGGAGAGCAGCAGCAGCAGCTGGGCAAGCGAGCGATCGAGCGAGAGCCGGAGCAGCAGAAGCAGCGCGAGCGAGCGAGCCAGAGCCGGAGCAGCAGCAGCAGATCCGGCTGGTATGGACGCCGCCGCCAAAGGGGCCTCGCACTGGGGGAGAGCCGCCGTGGAGATGTCGCCCGCAGTGTCGGATTCAAGGTAGCCGCTCCATGGGGGTGCAGGATGGAGCACCGTCGGCACTGGGAGGTCGAGTTAAGGAGAAGGTGTGATGCAATGAGTGTACACCATCTTTGGTGGCGCCGAGTAGGTCTCGGCTTCGTCCGAGGAGTCGGTGAAGATGTCGTGGTTTCGGTGGAGCAGGTTAAGGCGGCGCTGTGGGGATGGAGCAGCCGCGATAGACGAGGCGATCGTCGGAGCAGCTCCTTGGAGGTGGAGGACGGGGCAGCTGAACCGGTGGGATGACGAGATGGACGATGGATCCTCATCCGGGGAGGTGGACGAGGGATGTCGAGCTGTTGCGGTGGACGACATCGTCGGGGAAGAGGCTCCGGTTGGGCAGCGGTGAGGTGGCGGACGGAGGATGGTGGGGTTTCGCGGCTGGAGCAGAGAGGTAATGGCGGCCTGGGATTTCGAATGGCGAAAAGGGGGCAATGGGAGTGGGTGAACCATGACTTAGGGACGCGCTTGTCCAAAATGTAGGTTGTGTTACAAAAGTAACCCCCCACCGAGTTGAACTAGTGGCCCTTTCGGCTCAGGGTTAGAAGGGGGATTTCACGTGTCGGGATTTGGCAGCTGGAGGGAGTTTTCGCGCGCGTTGTAATTTCGGGATAGCAAGGCGCGGGTTGTGAAGGCGCCAGTTTTGGGAGCACGATATCAGAATTTTCGCGATATAACAAGACGCGGGTTGAGTTTTAGGGACAAGCCTAATGTGTACTAATATTGTACTTGTACATACCAAATCAATTCGCACTTCCCTCAACCAAAAAGAAAACAAAGAAAATAAAACTATTCACACCACACAAAGAGAGAGTCTTGCCCCGTTTTACTATACAAATGCTATTCAAAGCTACTCCCTCCTTCCATCAATATAGGGTCTAATGTGTTTTTCGATGCTAACTTTGACCAAATATTAGAGCAAGAATATATGACATGCAACTTACACAAAGCACACCATTAAATTCGTTTGTGAAAGGTTCTTTCAATGATATAATTTTCACATTGTGCATGTCATGTACTATTAGTCTTGTCAATAGTCAAAGGCGGTCTTAAAAAACTCATTACGCCCTATATAGATGGAAGGAGGGGGTATGAATCCATGTTATGTCCGATTAAATTTTTTCGCTTGCTGTATAACACATGTAACTACCAACATTTTAGTGCATTCCAAATGTCTATACTACCGCTGCAATTTGAACTAAATTTGAATTCTTTTCTCTATTTCAATAAGAATCTACAATCATGATTGTTGCCAACTTCAACCATCATTCGTGTATTACCTTAATAACACACCACATGATTAATATAGAGATAGATATGAACTATGTGTACTACATGAACTCGAATTCTATTTTTTGAATACACTTGATGTTGATTCCAAATAATAGTACATTTGATGTACTAACTATATAATCATAATCTAAACCATGTTCCATATGTACACCGTGTTTATCACATAAAGTATAGTGCCCCGCCCCCTACATTATGACAAGTATTTAGACCTGAGCTGCAAAAGCCACACATTAGCCCAAATTATAATCAATGTTCTATGTATTATACGTAGTACTAGCAAGATGCCCATGTGTTCCACACAACATCAACATGATCAAGGGGCCTAATTTGCAAATATGGAGAGGGGTGTAGGTATCTTTTTTCAAACTTGTCATAGTTTCCTTCCTATCCGCCAGATATAAATCGGACGACCTATATTGTTGGATGGCAGACACACCATCATCAACAACTCCGTTTTTTATAAGAGTAGAGATAAAATATATTATATGTAGTATAACATGTTCATAACCACACCATGTGTATCACCGTTATATATATTCACACATGCGTCGGTTTAAAACACTATGATAAATTCTTCAAATATCCGAATTCACTTTTTATAATGAAGTATGATCTCTATTCGTCTTTTACACCCACCCAATCCTCTTATCTTTGTAGCTAGCGCTAACTTTCTCTCGTGCATGCACACGCTCGCATCCCTCTCACCCTCCCTTAGCATTCTCTAGCTCCATCGCGCAAATTCATATTTTCACTTTAGGTCGTTCACCCACGGTGTGTGTAGCCCCCACAGCTCCTTCTTTACGGCACACATCGATCGATATGCCTCTCCAGCCAGGTGTGCCTAGCACAAAGACAAGCTTCCCCTCTTCTCTTATCACCGACCATGCCTCACTCCCACCACTCTTTTCATCGATCTCGTACTCGCACAGTCCTTCCCCCTCGATATAGTATGCCTCTCGTACCACCTCCTAGATGCATCCCTCTCTCTCTATGCTTCTCCTCATGCCTCATTTGCTTCTAACACACACATGCATGTATACCGATCGATCTCCCAACATATACCTAGATCGACTTTAATGATCCCCCCATCGATTGACGTACCTCACAAGTTATATCTCTCCTTTCTCTAATAAAGGGCGATTGATCTTCCTATGTAGTTACGTCTGCTTATCACAGCCATATCTCCCCCCTCATCATTCCTGCATGCCTCCTGACCCATCTCTCACACGCATGTGCACAGACAACAAGCAGCCATCTCCTCTCTTATTGATATTGGGGGCGTGCCCTCCGTTTGTCTAGCATGCCTATCCCACCATTTGTTAGAAGAAACTCCACTACCACCCCTTCCAACACTCTAGCTCTGTCTCTCTCCCAACCTTATTCCTCTCCTGCACATATGCATGGATGCCGATCGATCTCCCTTAATACATGAGGCAGATCGATCTCCTTAATACATGAGGTAGGCCTCTCTCCTCCTCCACACATGTACCAGCCATTGTACCTCTACAGTTAATTGGGCCTCCCTCTTCCCCCACCACACACCGATAGTCGAGCGCTGCAGGTAGGTATCCATGCCATAGAGACAAACTGCACATGTCCCCCCTCACGTTCTAGTAGGCCAGCCACTCTATATCTTTGACGTGGGCACACACAAATTCGATGGCACTCTTTATCGATCGCGCGCACACACACATCATCCCTCTCTTTGATTCTATGGACACCTCAAGCCGATGATACCTCCACTCTCTTCTCGTGGATCGCCCCCTCTATATATATGTTATATCCAGGACTCTATTTCACACACATTGCATATGTTACATTTTTTG
>NC_057810.1:521712398-521727470 GCF_018294505.1 Triticum aestivum | reverse complement strand
CCACGAACCCACACACTATATCTCTCTAGGTTTGCATCTCTCTCACACAACCCCACGTAGGTGGTTTACGTATACAAGAAGAGAATAGGTGCACCATGCACGTACTCACGCTTCGTGCCCAGCCACACCTGCGCGGGTACACGGTGGAGCTCATTTCTTTACGAAATGGCAGCCCACATGCTAATTTGAACGCCTGCAGTGGTTGTTTACCTAGGGAGGTCGTGTACCACGCGTGCACGAAACAAAGTTCGACTTGACGTGTTACCGCGTTATTTTTTAAATAAAATTATAGCGCTCAATGGCACGTACACATAATATAAAACGATTTTTATGGAGAAAAAGGTAGCCCGCTCCACTATATACAATGGAGCCTGCCTGCCTGGTTTGTCGCTCTTCAGAGTATCTCACACAAGGCTGTGGTGGCCTCTCTCTCTCTCACCATTGGTCACTGATCCGGCCGCATCCCGTCCGCCGGGGGAAAGGGAGGAAGTGCATCGTTTCTCCGTTCGATGGCGCCGAGGTAGCACGTCCCGATCTGCGGTACATGTCGTTCTCTCTGACCAAGCTCCGGCGCGGCAGGGTCTACGCTACCTGCTCGCTGCCGTAATATGGGTAGATTCCGCCTGCCGCCGCTCACCTAGTTACATCCCGACGACCTCCAAGTATCCCCTCCGATCTTGCTCCACTTCCCGTCTTCCCACATCGCTGCATGTGGATCTTCCATAGTTCTTTTCCCAAAACGTAGCTCGTCCGGCGTACTTTCCATATTGCAATCTCGTCCTCACACCGTTCTAGACAAACAAAAATGTGTTGTTATCTTCCCTTAGGACAAGGAATATGCTTCTTTTTTGTCGTCGCATGTCTCATCAACTGTTATTGGCCAGTAATTGTTTCCTTTATACCTCTTTTTTGCAAACAGGGCTATCCATTTCACCTCGTTGCTATTGCGAACTTTTGGTGAACTACACAAATCACTTTTTTCTTAAGAGTGTTTTGTACAGTTGTACTAAAATGTCACACGGGCAACGTCTCTACATTTCAGTGCGGCTGCACAAAGGGAGATTGGTTTTGCTCTATCCTCCTCATCCAACTCCGAGCCTAATCTTCTCCAACTAGTTAGTCTTATGAGAGACTGCAAAGGTGACGGGCTTCTATTTGTGTGTTTATTGTTTCTTCAGCAGTCCTCTATTATCGTAATCACACTTAATATCTTTGGAACAGGGACGCTCAGCTCTATTTTAGTGGAACTGCACAAAATGATCGGAATGTTGCATGCTCCAGACAGCTACTTTTTTTCCAACGTGCCTTGTTGATTTAGACAGGGCTGGGGGGACATTGCTGCCAATGAAAGCATGGATCAATTTTAATTTAACACCTTCTCACAACTCTGTCTTCAGTTGTGATGTAAATATTAGCTCTAATCTGCTAATAATTGACATGCATTAGCAAGGAAGTTAGTTTTTTATTGTTCCTGAAAGAGCATCAATGGCAAGACACACGAAACAAAAGCTGAAAGCTCACACCATTGTACAATTTCATGTCACTGGAAAATTATTTGTATAGTATGTCAATTATGTAAACAAATTATGGAAGCTTGATAGCATTGCCAGAAGCCTCTTCAGCATCCGGGTCCATGTGCCATGCACAAAATTAAACTCCTTCGTTCCTAAATATTTGTCTTTTTACAAATTTCAAATGGGCATATTTTAGAGTGTAGATTCACTCATTTTGCTTCGTATGTGTACTCCCTCCGTTCCTAAACACTATATTCGTCTTTCTAGAGATTTCAACAAGTGACTACATACAGAGCAAAATGAGTGAATCTATACTCTAAAATATGTCTATATACATCCGTATGTAGTAGTCCATTTGAATATCTAAAAAGACAAATATTTGAGTGGTCATTCGTTGAAGTATCTAGAAAGACAAATACTTCGGAGTATATTTAAGAACCGAGGGGGTAGTTCACAACTGCATGGGAGACTCAGTCCGGTCGTTGCGCCGCATTAATAGTGAGTAATGAGCTATCAAATCATAAGCCCCACCTTTCCCACTATAAGTTGCTCGAAAGAAGTAACCATCAATACGCTCTTCTTTGAATCTGCTCATACTACTCCATCTGTCACTGTTTATAGAGCGCGCTTCAGAAAAAAGAAAAAAATCTGTGGGACCAAGGCGACTAGCGATCGGCCTGAAAAATAGCATTGGTAGTTATAGCACGACATCTATTACTAGAGGGAATAATGCATACACACAGGCATGCGGTTACCACACCCTAATTAATTGATCATTAAACCAAACGTGTCTAAAGTCTCTCTGGTGGTGGAAATGCATTGAGAGAAATGCATCATAATGAAGCGCGCCCTATAAACTATGACGGAGGGAGGAGTAGTATGAAGGTGCAAAACCAAGTACACGTATGGCCAGTCGGTCAACGCACCTCCACTTGGCATATCACTGACATGTGGCACAGGAGTGTGAGCAAACCGATCTCAATTGACGCCAAAGAGCCAACCCGCCATTCCTTGAGAGAGAAGAGGAGCGAGAACACACAGACGGGCTCGCACAGAGGCCAAGATATATTCGAGCATGGTTAGTTGATCGATGTCATCATTACATGTTGGGCTTCCATTTTCCGCCCTTCTCCAGAATAAACGTGTACTTTATCAGAGATTAAAAAAAATAAGAGTACATACGCTCCACCATGTGGTTCTAGTAGTAGTACTACTCGTACTACTAAACCTTGCGCTTGGCTCTTCGCCTCTTCGTGAAGTCGAACAATGATGGTACTCCGCATGTTGGGTACTACAGCATATGCCTCTGACAATCTAACGCCGAATGGACTGATGCATGTCCACCGAGGGTAGGTTGCATTAGTCAAAAGGCGTAAGCGAGCTTCATGTTGTCCTGCAAGCTTCTCCTCGTTCTTCGAGTTGACGGGACACACCAAAAAGTAGTGCTAGTCCATACTCCCTCCTTTCCGATTAATATGGCTTAATCTTTTTTGCGGGTAAATGAGAGAGCTTTATTCATATATAAGCATTCTTAGGATGATCCGAAAAGACACTGGTCACTAGGAAGCGAGGTACCCCGCAAAAAAATAAGTAGGAAGAGAGGTGTTTCATCAAGCCAGCTCTCCGCCACATTCAAAGTGCAGCAAGCACGGTTCGCACGAAGATGCACCGCAAGGTTTGCTGACCTGTTTACACGCTGAATAACAAAAAAGAGGAAATATTACCGAGCACTCCTATTTGTAACAGGATATGAGCCAGAATTAAGCGAGAATTGTGGCGAGTGTTCCATGCAATCAACTTCCATTATCACATGCGAGAACCCTCGAAGAGAACCAAATGTGTTGAAGATTGCTTTACACATTTTAAAATTATAATAAGAGTGCAGACGCTCCTCCATCCGGTTCCTAGTACTACTAGTATAGTACATACCTCTATAGACTATAGTAGTAGTACTAGTACTACTAGTAAACTTTGTGCTTGGCTATTCGCCTATTCGGTAAGTCGAACAATAATAGTACTAGTAGTATAGTGTATGCTTCTCGCATTCTGACACCGAATTAACTGTTGCACGTCCACCGCCTGAGCGAGGGAGAGCTTGCATTAGTCAAAAGTTTCTCCTTGTCCTGTGAGCCACCGCGCGCAAGCTTCTCCCATCCTGCAACCTTCTCCTCGTTCGGCAAGTTGACGGGACACAACAAAGTAATGCTAGTCCATACTGCCTCCTCTCTGGTTAATATGACTTAATTTCAAATGAGATAAATACACTATCTGTCACTGTATATTTGTAAAAATACGGTGAGTGGACTTCATAGTACGCTCATTGCACTCAATATATATATTTTCGGGTGTTTATACGGTCACTAGCTCACCCTGACTGAGTATGTGTGTGCATGCACGTGTAGGTTGAGCAGTTGAGCATGATCGTGTGTGTTCCTCGTGCGCTCGGACATGCATGCATTAGGGTGTCGCGCGCGTTTTTGTGTCCATGTGTACGCGTGACTGATGCATACACGTAGGGGGGTACGTGTAGGAGCCACTAAGGAGTAGTCAAATCACACAGTAAGTTAGTCGGAAGAAACAACCATTTCAATGACACGTACGCAATATAAAATGGTTGATATGGAGAGAAAAACAAAGCCACTATATATACACTAGCAGGAGCCTAAGCTACAAGCTTGCTTGCTTAGGTTTCTCTCTTCACAAGCATAGAACGACGGGCATGATCCCGCAGCTGGGGGAAGGGAACAATGTTCTGCATAGACGCGGTCGACATCGGCGAGGGAGAAAATCCATAGTCGGTGTGTCCCAATCGGGGGTCACCGCGGTATGGGCCGATGTCGCGTCCCAACCGCCCTTCTAGCTACAGCCCGACGTCCCAGGTAGTCCATCTTCCTTTTGGAGCCGGCTTGCTCCACTGCCGTAGCTCCATCTCCATGTCGATCTTTCTCTACTTGTACCGGCTTCTACTTGTGATGAGTTTATGTCTCATGAACTAGTGCCAGTACTATTATTCTAATCACACTTCTTCAATATCTTTGCCATCAGGGATGGTTAGGTCGATTTTAGTGGAACTGCACAAAAGCATCGTATAATCCGAGGGTGCCAGCCGTATTTCCTTCGACAGGTTCTACCTGGCCAGGAAATTAAATCTTGCTTAGGGTTTAGGGTTTCAGTCGTAGTGACCCCATTAGTAGTTTTTCTTTCATACACGCTCTCACAACTTTTGTCTTTAGTTGTGAAGTAAATATTGGCTATCATCTGTGAATCATTGAGATGCATTAGCATGCGTGTTAGTTTTCCTTTGTATTTGATGGAATGTTGTAATGGGGCAACCTTGGAATAGGAATGAAAATGGAGTGGAAAGTTTCCGTTTTTTCATAGAAAAAATGTAAACGAAGAGAAACCAACGTTTTGTTTCGTTGGATTGCGCCATCGAGCAAAACCAATATTTTAAATCACGTCTATCATGTTCGTGTCTCACCCTCCTCCACGGCTTGACCCCACATGGTCGCTCGGCAAGCCACTCACTGCAAACCGAGTATACATAACTTTCCCGCCTGCTTGTCGATGGATCGCGCCATGGAGTACTAGCACTACTGGAAGAGATTGACGAGTTGGGGGAGGACAGCTAGCTGTAGCACAGACTCCCAAGAACTTTTTACATGCATGTTGTAGCTGGCTATTGCGACCTTTGAACGTGGAGCAGTTGCGTGCACCAGGAAGCGGCACGGGCGACGCTCTCTCGGTCGGTGCGCCGCTTCAATGCCGGCGCCAGTGAGAGGTCGCATCCGCTCTGGCCGGGCATGAATGAGGCACTGACCGTTTCGGGCGGGAAGCATGCGCGGGTGATGAAGAGGGTTCGGGTTGGTCAGGACCGGTCGTGGCAGCGGTCCGGACGTCCGCAAATAAGAGATGTTGTACGTTAATATTGCTGCATATATAATTAACAATTTAAATAATGTGCCAGTTGGACAAATATGATTGGAGATGGAGATGGAAATGGAGTTTTACGTAAACACGGATATGCATGTCTATGTCTATGTGTGTGTGCACGACGACTCTCGCGACCTAGAAGCGAGGGCATGTTTTTGATCGAGTTTTCTTTCTTGTTACCTTAAAAAATTGTCCGCCAATTTTCGTTTCTTTTTTCCGGGAACACGTGTATTCTATTTAAAACCACTGCTATGGAGAGAATTTTTTACTCCATTATAGCCTCTTGTTTGATAGAGTTTCTCGCATCTCGCTCTCTCACCCTCTGCATATCAAAACAAGGTGACAGTGTCCACTCTATCTCTCTCCTCACCCGTGGTCACAGATCCGGCCAAATCCCGTCCGCCGCGGGAGGTGAGGAGGTGCAGCGTTGACGTTGTCGCCGTCGGCGATGGACGAAGCCAATGCGCACTGTCCTCTCGGAGACGGCGCTAGCACGGACGAAGACCCTCCGCGCCCTTGTTCGTTGCCGTCGTGTGGGCAGATCCCGCCCGCCCGCCTAAACGACATCTCTCCCACCTGAGGTATAACTTCTTGTACTGGTCCAGCTCCCCAGGTCGCTGCGTGCGGGTTTTCTTCTATGCGACTACTCCCCAGCTCCCCATGTATAGTAGCTAGGGTTCGTCAGCTAGTCCAACATCACCTACTAGTACTATTATAGAGGAAATGCCACTCGAAAAGTTGTCCTGATTTATGCCTCGGTGGAGGTATACATGTTGTTTCGACAGAAAGTACATGGTGGTTGTGCGGTCATTGTCCATATGGTGCTAGTACTATCACTGGTTAAATGAAGAAATGCTTTTTTTCTCGGGTATCCTGGTTTAGTTCCCATGAAGATAATTATGATGCTTCTGTTTGTTGGTGTACTTTTCATTAATTCTTATTGACAATTGAGATGTCGTTGCTAATCTTGTAAAACAAAGTAACAATACTATATCCCTTTTTTATATTTTTGGAAACAGTGATGCGTATCTCCATACCCGGGAATGTCTTCCTCAAGTTTAGTGGAACTGCACAAAATTGGATGGCCATTGTTGTTTCGCCTCACTGTCCTTTGCCACGTGGTTCTTCCTTCCCCGAGCTTGATTACTGAGAAGAAACAGACCACAATGAGGATTTGTCGAACTTCATAGGTGCCTCACCCAAACTTGATGCCAAATGGATGATACATCACCACGATGACCTATCGATGCTCATGGTTACGTCGGCTGGTGAAGCTGATCGATTTTCAATGAAAAAACAAGCTGTCTTCCATCAGTGCTCTTTGCTTGTTATGCACAAAGATGATATCCTTCGTCAGTTCACCTTGGTTGCGTTGGAGACGCAATCGTCTTTCACGTTGGTGCAATTTTATCACACAATTGGCTATGAACCAAATGTTTCCTCAAAGAAGGATCGATGTTGGTACTAAGAGCATAAGTTTTGTATTGATTTCTAAGCCTTCTCACAAGTTTGTCTCCAGCTCCCCTGTAATTTTATTTGTCCAGCTATTAACTTTGATTTAAAAAATGGTGTGGACTAAAAACCCGGATGGACGTAGTAGCCCTCCATTTTTATTTACTCCGCATATTAGATTTGACTGAAGTCAAACTTTGTAATACTCTCAAACCTTTCCGATAATTGAAATTAAAATTCTTTATTTATACACACTCTCACACGTTTCCGATAATTTGGCGCATGTGTGGTTGTTCACTTAAGGGAGGGTAGTGTACCGCACGTGAAGGACAGGAAGTGCGACCAGGACGCGTGGATCGTAAGTTCATCGGAAGTAGTAGTAGTTTTCTTCAATGTACATTAAATAAAGAGTTCCGTTTCGTACTTACACAATTTAAAACGATTGTTATGGAGAGAATAAGAAAACCACTCCACTATGTATTAGTCGTATACACGAGAGTACTATATGGACGCAGCTTCATTGACTTAGTGCACCTGCCTTTGGGTTTATGACAGGTGGGCCCAAAATGTGGCTGGCTCACCTGTCATACAGCCAAAAGCAGGTGCAGTGAAGGCGCCAGAGCTCGGTCCGTACTACAGTAGTATATATATAAGATATAGCCTCATCGCTTGTTCGCTAGGGTTTGCACTCTCCACACTCTTGCTGCACTACATATATATATACATGCTGGAGGCTCAACGTTCATTTGCTAGGGTTTGCTATATTCAATGTCCCACTTCACCAGATCTAAACAAGAATGTGCTGGCCTCTTGTCTCTCTCTCCCCCCTCACAGCTAGTGAAGGAGGCGTTCGTATCCCGTCGCACCAGGAAGGGGAGGAGGTGCAGTGTTCACTCTATCGCCTTCGGCGAGGCAGGCAATCCACTGCCGGCTGCGCTGTTCTCTTTCACCCAGCGCCTGTGCGAGAGGGCCACCGACCCCTTCTTCCTCACTGCCGTACGTAGTGTGGGCAGATCCGGCCTCCCGCCGCACTCCTTGCCACACCCCGACGACCCTAAGGTATAAGTTTCTTTGAAACCGTTGCTGCTCTAGCTGCATGTGGATCTTTTTCGATCTGTAGTCGAATCTAGGTCTTGGTTCAAAGAGGAAAGAAGGGTGCCGTGGGCTGGAGCAGGAATCCAGGACGTGGTTCAATGAGGAAAGGAGGGACGGAAAGTAGTATAGACTGGCTATCCAGCCGCTTTGTTGGTCGAAATGGGAAAAGGGGGGGTAACCTAGTACACACATTTGTAAGGAACCGATCTCTTTGTTGAAAAGGGAAAGAAACTGGGGGATCGGGTAGTTTGTGTAGGACTAGATTTGCTGCCCTCACATAGGAAAAATGTTCAAAGAGAACAAATATGGGACCAACGCATATATGCTTCTTGCCTACATACTCTGCATCACCCATTTATACGTGTGGACGCACATGGTGTTGGTATGTCCCATACAACTATTTTGCTGTTGTTAATCTAAGAATGCCACCGGAAAATTGAAGCAATGCCACTGTTAAAAGTAAATTACATTTTTTAACGAATGCTGTTCTAAGAGAATGTCTATGTTAATATGAATCAATGCAACCGTTTTAGAAATGCTACTATCCTACTTTGTTTTCTATCCAAGATAAGTTAGATGCTTCTTTCTGTCACCGTTTGTTTCATCCTCCTTTATCGGCCAATAATTGATTCCTTTTTTGCCTCTGTTTAAACAGGGATATCTATTCAACTTGTTGCTATTGCGACATTTTGCTTCGCTACGCGAAACACTTTGCTTGATTTCAGTGCAACTGCACAAAATGAGATTGGATTTCCTATTCGTGTTGGCAGATTCGTACATTATCTTGTGAGCGTCATGACAGGTTGGTACTTTCCTTCATCCACATGATCGTGCAGTGTGTTTTGAGATGCTATGCTACTTGTATTGGTACTGTTTTAAATAAATGTTGAATTGAAGCTATTGTATTGCTCTCTTTTCCCATTAAGTAGTGAACAAAAATGGTACCAACCCACACATGATGCTTGTTGCTTTGTTACAACAAACTCTGCATCACCCCCTTTATAAGTAGATGGAAGCACGTGGTGTTGTTGCGCCCACTCTCCCCTGGAACTGTTTATGCTTTTTTTAATCTAATGGCGCTGGTAAAATTAAGCAATGCCACTCTCAGAATTAACTACTGAATCTTATTTCAAAACTGCAACACTTGTTAGGGATTGGCAGGATTACCATTTTTGTGGCCGCATGTTTCATCCTCCTTTATTAGCCAATAATTGATTCCTTTTTTGCCTCTGTTTAAACAGGGATATCTATTCAACTTGTTGCTATTGCGACATTTTGCTTTGCTACGCGAAACACTTTGCTTGATTTCAGTGCAACTGCACAAAACGAGATTGGATTTCCTATTCGTGTTGGCAGATTCGTACATTATCTTGTGAGCATCATGACAGGTTGGTACTTGCCTTCATCCACATGATCGTGCAGTGTGTTTTGAGATGCTATGTCACTTGTATTGGTACTGTTTTAAATAAATGTTGAATTGAAGCTATTGTATTGCTCTCTTTTCCCATTAAGTAGTGAACAAAAATGGTACCAACCCAGACATGATGCTTGTTGCTTTGTTACAACAAACTCTGCATCACCCCCTTTATAAGTAGATGGAAGCACATGGTGTTGTTGCGCCCACTCTCCCCTGAAACTATTTATGCTTTTTGTTAATCTAATGCCGCTGGTAAAATTAAGCAATGCCACTCTCAGAATTAATTAACTACTGAATCTTAGTTCAAAACTGCAACACTTGTTAGGAATGGTACTATCCTGCTTTGTAGTTCTTTCTACATGTTTAACCAAGGTATTGTTAAGATAATGTCTCTGTTAAAATGAATCAGTTGCATTGTTTTAGGAATGGTACTTTTCTACTTTGTCATTCTTTATACATGTTGAAACAAGGCATTGTTAAGATAATGTCTCAGTCAATATGAATGAATCACACTGCTTTGTTTCGCATTACGATAAGGTAGATCAGTAGATGCTTTTCTTCTGGGAGTACAAGTCATCAACCGTTATTTCTCAGTAATTGTTTCCCTTATACCTATTGTTGCTTACAGGGATGTCAAAATTAAAGCTCGGTTTTATTCCGACTTTGATTTTAGTTGAACTGCACAAAAGGATCCAATGTGTCCAAGGCAAACTGCTGCATTACTAGGTCCAGTTGGTCGTTCCACTTTGTAGAAAGAAGCAGTCACTGTTTGCGCAACATTACAGAAGGAATGACCAAGAAGCTTTACAGAGTATTATTAGACGCTGGTGACATGACTAGTCTACAGAGATCATTGGCAATTCTACAAGACGTGGAGTGCACTCGGCAAAAAGTGCCCAAACAAGTACAAGAAGCTACGACAGGACTCCACGATCATAGGCATTACATATTTTGAATGGGAAAATCTTGTCAAAGTTTAATCATTGATGTTAGCAAGAAGACGTTAGTTTAATATATTGGAATTGGAAAACCTTGTCAAAATTTGCTCATTGATGTTAGCTAGAAGACATGCATTTGATATTTTTGAGTGGGACGCCCTTGCTGTGAGCAGCGTCGATTGTTTTTTCCTATTCATGTGTTCAGTTTAGAAGTAAATAGTTACTCTGCTGAGATATTCCGGTGTTAAGAGTTTGTTCTGAATATTGTCTATGTAATGCCAGGCCTTGTGTTTGATTGCAAAGTTGAGCTTGGAATGTTGTGGCATGCGGCATCACGAGCTGTTCACCGTGCCTCCTGAGAATAATGCTTCGTATTGTTTTGCATGTTGATCTAATGCCAGTGATTTGCTTGTTAAGAAGATCATCCTCTTCTGTTGTTTTCGTGCTTAAGAAGTTCATCGTCTTATTTTTATTCGTAGCCTATATGACAAGTCGGGTAGGTTAGACGTGAAACCATATGATCTTTTGATCAACTCATGATATTATGCCGTGATTGGATCGTCGTTTTCCAACCAAAACCGCTTGTAAAACTGACGCTTGTAAACAAAAGGAGATGGTCTCTGGCGAAGCGCTTGGTTGGTCGATTCCGACTAGTAAAATATCGGAAGTACTTCACACATAATAAAAATGCTGAACGACACTCGGACGATTGCTAATCCAGCCGTTAGCTGTTGTTTCAGCCTTGCCCATGGATGGCATGATACGCATGTCGTGCATGTATCGTCTGGTAATGTCGTCCATATAGCAGTGCTCGTATAATATACACTTGTCTCTCAAATTACACGCGTAACCCGCCAGTTTTACTTACAGACCTCGGGCCCTCAGTTTCATTATGCCTGTATTTTACGCGTTGTTTCCGATGACGAGTAAATTAGACTTGTATGTTAATACATGTTTGAAATAAACCAGAGCTCCCAAGCGCGGCCTTACCGTTTCATGCCGTCTCAGTTTCTTGAAGGTGCTCATAGGTGTCTGATGATCCTGGCTTCCTGAATGAGCAGCGGGCGCTATATCAGACCATCCATAGGGCCTGCGAGGCCCTCTTCGTCGTCCTTCGAGTCGTTGCGCTCGCTGTGGCGTCGAGCATTGTTAACATCGTTAACGAACATGAGGATTCACGAGATGACTTTATTTTGACTGGATGACACTAGGGACCCACTAGGGCCATAGCCGTACGTATGCAAGTGCCTCCTTATTATGTACAACTATATTTGTTTTTGCTTCCTCCTGGTTTCCTGAGCAGGGTTATTATTAACTGGGCGGGTTGTGGCCCGTCCAGCCCAGGTCAGATATCCAGCCCAGATATTAATTTTTTCAAGATGAAAATGGCTAGCCCAGCTATACGTTTTTTTGAGGAATACCCAGGCAAGGTCAACTTGTTATTCTCCGCCCCGCTAGGGTGCAAATCTTTCCTAGGAGGGATGCATTAGGCTTAACAGGAAAATGGGTTTAAAAAAATAATAAATGGATGTAATTATAAAAACTAGGCAGTAACTATAAAAAATGCACCAAACACGAAATTAGTTTATAAAATATTATTTATGGATTTTGAAAATCTTAAATTTTCATTGTTGAGCGCGCAATGTTTCGCTGGATTTTTACGTAATACAAATTTATATTTAATCTGACTAGAAATTTCGGGATAAAAATATTTTGGATCCCATCAAAATGTGGGAAATTTTATTGAATTCTGTCTTTAACGGTTGGTTGAAATTATTAATCATTGTCCTAGCTAGAAAATGGGTTGTACTTTTAACAAACTGTAAATGGGCTGTAGTAAATTCCATTAGAATTCAAAAATGGGATGTACATTCTTACAAATCGCAAATGGACTATAAGTTATCTGCCACACACTTGTGGGCCTACTAAGTTGACGCGTGCCCTAGAAAAAATAAGTTGACGCACATGCAAGGCTTTGTCAACTTATTATACTCAACACACGGTTCTAGCAGCAGTGGTCGTTGGATGTCTATCCAACGGATGTCATGCTTCTTCTTCAATCTCGGATATTCTTAACTTCGGCCACCCAAAAATGATTCCTCCCCCTGACATCTGGGGCGCACCGTTTCGGAGGCTGACCTGTGGGCCTACTAAGTTGGCGCGTACCAAGGGTTTTGTCAACTTAGTCAATATAAATGATTCTAGCTTCAGTGACCGCACGATGTCCATCCAACGGACGTAGTGCTTCTTCAACCACTGGTCTTCTTGCTCCAGCCGCCCAAAGCAGCGCCGGTCATGCCGCCTGCTCCTGCCTCCCGTGGCCGGCTGTTCTGCCGCAGAGGCCTCACCGCCCCCGTACTACTCCCACCGCTAGCCAGGCCATCCCTCCACTCACCCACACCCCATGTTATACTGTGGCGACGGCAGCCTCACACCGCAACTGAACTAGTAAACCCTCGTACTCCTCTCTGCGCGGGCTTCCACTGCTGCGTCTTCCCCGGCTCCGCATCGTCCCCTTCCTAGGCCTCGCCGTCGTCCACCGCCATGGTGCTCTCGGCGTGGCGTGGTCAACGTGGTCAATGACCGACTTCCATCAAAAGAGTACTGTACATGGAGAGGCTGACAGCTGGGTCCACAGCGACCGCAAGGAAGTGCCTCCTTATTACGCGCAAAATAATTATTCCTCCACCTGACAGCAGGGACCCACCAGACGGGCCACCTTATTTCACGAAAAAAATGTTTCCCCCCTGACTGCTGGGACCCACCAGACAGGCCACCGTATTTTGTGAAAAAAACGTTCCCCCCACTGTCAGCTCAAACCCACCGGAAGTGCCTCCTTATTACACGAAAAAAATGAATACCCCCTGCTAGCTGGGACCCTCCTTGGTGGGAGGCTGACTTGTGGGCCTACTAAGTTGACAGGGATGGAGAGCTTTGTCAACTTAGTCAATATGAACGATTCTAGCTCCAGTGACCGTACGATGTCCATCCAACGGCCGTCAGGCTTCTTCAACCTCTGGTCTTCTTGCTCCAGCCACCTAAAGCAGCGCCGGTCGTGCCGCATGCTCCTGCCTCCCGTGGCCGGCTGTGCTGCCGCAGAGGCCTCACCGCCCCTACTATTCCCACCGCTGGCCAGGCCCGACGGCGATGGCAGCCTCACATTGCAGCCGAACCAATGAACCCTCGTACTCCTCTCCGCGCGGGCTTCCACTGCCGCGTCTTCCCCAGCTCCGCGTCGTCCCCTTCCTAGGCCTCACCGTCGTCCACCGCCCTGGTGCTCTCGGTGCAGCATGGTCAAAGTGGTCAAGGAACGACTTCCATCGGACGTGGACTGTACTGGAGAGGCTGACAGTTGGGTCCACAGCCGCAGCAAGGAAGTGCCTCCTTATTACGCGGAAAATAATGATTCCTCCACCTGACAGCAGGGACCCACCAGACGGGCCACCGTGTTTCGTGAAAAAAAACATTTCCCCATGATTGTTGGGACCTACCAGCTACATCTTCGCACGCAAGGAAGTGCGTCCATATTACAGGAAAAAAAATGATTCGCCCCCTGACTGCTAGGACCCACCAGCTATATCTTCGCACGCAAGGAAGCGTCCGGGCAAAAAAATGATTCGCCCCCTGACTTCTGGGACCCACCAGCTACATCTTCGCACGCAAGGAATTACCTGACAGTCGGGACCCACTTGGTCGAAGCGTACGCAGCGTTGTCATTCTGGTCACGAATGTGTATGTACATACTGGTCGATGTAGAGGCGCGCACGTGTCATAGTAGAGGCGCGCACGTAGCATGTACACGTACGTACAACGGCCAGGGTGCAAGAACGTAAATACAGCCACATACGTACATACGGGCGGGGTCTCGAACGCCTACTCGTGCATACATACGGCTAGGGCTCGTGTACATGGTTGGGTCAAAACGGAGAAGCAACATCATCGTCGTGTTCATGGGGAGCTAACCGGCTGGGTCGGAACGGAATGCATCATCGTGTTCATCCGGAGGGCTTGGACGGAACAGGCGATGGAAACGAGGCCTGGCGTACCGCAGAATGGAGGAAACGGCCTTGTGTTCGACCGGCCACATTCGAAACGAGAGCCTGTTCATCGGGAGGGGTCTGGCATACCGCAAAATGGACGAAACGGACCTCGTACGGTCGAAACAGGGGTCCTATTGATCGGGAGGGGTGTGGCGTACCGCAAAACGGATGAAACAGACTTGTGTTGGAGCGCTAAGGTCGAAACGGGGGTCCTGTTCATCGGGAGGGGTGTGGCGTACCGAAAAACAGGACTCCACGGGATACTTTTCATCTACACCGTCGACCTCCTCCAGCCTCACGGGCTACTATTCATCCATCGTCGACCTCCTCCAGCCTCCACCTGCGACTGTTCATCCACGGGCTCCTGTTCATCCAGCCTCCACCGCGCGCTACTCCACCGGCTACTTGTTCAACCACCCCTCTCCACGGGCTCCTGTTCAACCACCCCTCCACGGGCTACTGTTCATCCACCCCTCCAACTTCTACTGTTCATCCAGCCCTCAACAGGGTCGTCCTGTTCATCCATCCCTCCACGGGGTCCTATTCATCCAGCCCCAACCGGCTCGATCGATCGGGGCCCTGTTCATCCGAAGGCAACGCCATGGGGTCCTGTTCATCCACCCCCACCGCTCACTGTTCACCCCCCCCCCCGCAACACTCACTGTTCATCCAGAGGCAGCATC
>NC_057810.1:521673939-521712014 GCF_018294505.1 Triticum aestivum | reverse complement strand
GCTTCAGTTAGCAGCATTAGTGAAGGAATCGCTCGATTGGGTTCAGTTAACAGCCATCGATCGATCGCTCGGGTTCAGTAACGCGTAGCCTGTAGTGCAATCGCTCGGGTTCAGTTAGAGCCCAACGCCTCACTCGGGTTCAGTTAGAGCCAACGCCTCGCACACACGCGCGTATGTGCATGACAGAAATGCGCATCGCTCGACCCCCGACCACCCACCGTAACCAGGAACTCGCCGAAATATTCCTCGCCCTCGCTTCTACCACGAATTTTTCCGTCATGGACGACCCAAAGAATGTCATGCAGCTGCGTCTCCGGCCCGCCCAGGACGAATAGCCCATTTTCTGTCATGATTTTTTGTCATAGAAGTAGGAGCCCGCCACATCTATGATGATACCGGGTTTTGTCACAATTATCGTCATAGAAGTGTCATAAGTATGACAGGAAAAAAATTCGTTCGGCCCAAAATGTCACAGATGTGTCTTTTTTTTGTAGTGCCGCCGACTGCGGTACTCCAGCGACCGGAGCGGAGGTTGAAGTCGTTGTTCCGGGGAAGGTTTACATGACCTGAGGCTGGGGCGAGATCACCTGGGTCTACCGAACAGGGGGTGCCCTCATGATTTATTTCGAATACGATGGCGCCTCCTTGTTGCTCTTCAAGGTCTTCGATGCAGAAGGCCGCCGGTTGGAGTGCTGCCCTGGAGGAGGCAGCCAGGACATTGATGTGCCAAGGGCTAGGCCTGCCACCCGCTTCCCCAACGGCCCCTCTGGCAGCAGCGGCGACGCTTGGGAGTCCAGCGACTCTCCCGAGCTCTTCGCGACTCCGGAGACGAGCGACGACAACTACGTGCCCCCGAGCTCACACCATGCTCGGAGCAAGGAGGCTGGATCCATACGCCGATCTGGATGGGGTTGGCATCGGCCTCCCCTGGCCCACTATTGATGATGGCATTGGCCGCGGAGGCGCATGTAGTTAGGGCTCCTTAGGATTTGCACCTCTTGTTCCCTGTGAGGAATCAAGAAAACACCCCATTGGGCATGTAAAGGGCCCGCAATGTCTTTTGTTGATATTATCCTTATTATGAAGCGATGCAAATGCATGTCCTGTTCCGGCTTGGCTCCCCTTTCTAACCTCGTGATGACTTGGTGCTCTACGCTGACAGGTCCCAGTCCCCAGGCAGGCTTCGGCCATCGCTGGTATGCCAGGTCGCGATGTCGTGGTCAAGGCCAGGAGGTGAGCGGCCCAAGGTCCAGTAAGAGCCCCTGAGGTGCGATGCTCAGGAGGTCACCTTTAGCGCTCAAGCAGCCGCCGAAAGGTGATAAAGGAAGGCAGCATCACCGTCACAGAGCTGCATTAAGTGGAGGTTTTGTGTCACATCAACTAGCTATTCCAGGGGCGAGACTTATCTCGAAAGCATGGAGTTTTTCATTCGCGAGGCGCCGGACTTGCATGTCTGCAGTTGGGATGCAACTTGGTTAGGCCCTCGTGAGCTTCCCTTCTCTTCTCTACGCTCTCCTTAGTGCTCTACGTCCTCAGGTCCCGGCCCTCGAGCAACCTCAGCCGCCGCTGGTATGCCAGGTCGCGATGCCGTGGACAAGGCTAGGGGGTGAGGGCTGGAGAGCCAGTAAGAGCTCCTGAGTCGCGATGCTCAGGAGCCCCCCTTTTAACGTGCAAGCGGATCGCGCGGGCATGAGAGAGAGAGAGAGAGCTCGCGATGCCTCCCATTTTAGTGCTCAGGAAGTTCCTGTAAACCAACATGAGAAGAGTACAGGTTGCCATTACGATTGCCGACGGGACATTGGTTGCTCCGAGAGTGTGGTGAGGGCACTTAAAGCCTGGTGAGGTGACGCTTGCGGGCTGTCACGGGCCAGAGCTCGACCACTCAGATTTATCGTCGTTGCAGGGACAGACCCATGCACAAGCGCCGTGCCAGCGCGAGCGGCTCCAATAGTAGGTGTCAATCGAGCAGGCGATTATCACAGGCAGGTTAAGCATGAAAGGAAAATCAGATTAGACAGCCGCAGGAAGGATACATGCCACTGGGCCAGGCCCGAGTGGCTTGGGGATAATGCAGCCCGAGGGGCGCCCCCAGCAAGGTAAACTAAAGACATTAGAAAAAAGCGATACATGCCGCAGGGACAGACCCACGCGACCTGGGAATGATGCAGCCCTGAGGGTGCTCCCAGCTGAAATGAACTTGAAAGATGTCACCTGGTACCATTGTGGAGGGTGCTGAAGATGCGTGATGAAGAGGTCGATCCTCGCGAGCCACCGGAGCCCTGAGCCTCGGGAGGCTCTGGGGGCTCGGGCGGTTCCTCGAGGACCATCTCCATCTCCGCCAGGACCGCGTGATGCCTGGCCTCCTGAGCTGCCAGAATGCTCCGCAGATGATGCTGGTGAGTGGCAGCCGCGTTTTGCAGGCCAAAAGGCATGTGAACGAAACTGTGCGGCGGGCCCTTGCAACGTCCCATGCGCAAAGGCCAAAAGCGCTCCTGAGACGTGGTTTTGTTGAGCCCTGGGCAGTCTATGCAGATGCGCAGCCCGCCATCCTCGCCTGGATGGGGGGCTACGCCGGGTAGACGGCGATCGCCGTGTATGACTCTTGATTCATGCAGCTCCTGAGTGGTCTTGCTGATGAACTCCTAAGGGTTGGGCCTTCCTTGCCCCGTGCCTTCCTGAGGGAAATGTGCCGCAAAGCACGCCTCCAAGTGGTGCCCGAGCGCCTCCCTCGTGATCTTAGCAAAGTCTGAGGCCCTCCAGAAGAGAGCCCCAAGCCCTGCCCGTGGGAGGGTGCCAGGCGCGCCTTCCTATGCGATGGAGGGAGGCGCCCCTTGCACAGGCGTAGATCCTAACGCGGCTCCTCCGGAGATGCCAACCTCCTGAGGCCTTGAGCTTGGCAATGTCTTCTTCTTCTTGGGGACTGCCTCAGGAGGGTTCTCGCTCTTGCGATTCGGGTCCTCAATTGATGCAGCTTGGAAGGCGCGCTCGAGGGAGGACACCACATTCCTCTCTTCGCAGGGGACTATGATGATTCCGCTGCTTCCCGGCATCTTGAGGACATTGTAACCATGGTGGGTCACTTCCATGAACTTGGCCAGGGCTGGATACCTGAGGATGGAGTTGTATGGCAGGCGAATGTGGGAAACGTCAAAGTTGATGAGCTCAGTACGGTAGTTGTTGCACTCTCCAAAAGTGACAGGAAGGCGAACCTGCCCTATCAGAGTGGTGGAGCCGTCAGTGACTCCTCAGAAAGGCTTGGTAGGCTGAAGTTGATCATATGGCACTTGAAGGTTGTTAAACGTCTCTACGGACAGAACATTGAGTCGTGCGCCGCCATCGATGAGAGTCATGGTAACTTGCACGTTGCTGATGACTGGGGAATAGAGCATTGGGAGGATGCCAGCTGTAGCCGCACACTTGAGTTGATCCGCTGAGCTGAAAGTGATGGTGCACGTGGACCACCTGAGAGGGTGCCCGGCCTCGAGCTTAGGGAGGACTGCGTTCACCTCGCGAGCAAACTACTTGAAGATGCACTGAGAGGCTGGGGACCGGGCACCACCCAAGATGCAAGCGATAGCACGTGGCTCCTGGAAGCCCCCAGCCCCCTCATCCTGGTGGTGGTCATCATTCCTTCTTGGCAGTGGTGGCAGAGGAGGAAGGCCTGCGTTGCCCTACAGGCGATCCTCGCGAGGCTGATCCCTCCAAGCCCCCTCGCGAGGCTGGTCCTGCCAGCAATCCTCGCGAGGTCGGTCACGCCACTCCTGGTGAGGGCCTCGGTCTACCCATCGTCCTCCACATATTCCTCCTCCTCGGTTGTAGCCCCGGTCGTTGCGCTCGGGGCGTCGACCAATGCGTCCTTCTCGAACGGCTCTAAGCTCCTGGCACTCATTGGTGTTGTGGGTGTAGAGGTTG
The DNA here is from genome assembly GCF_018294505.1 of Triticum aestivum. Taxonomy (NCBI): domain Eukaryota; kingdom Viridiplantae; phylum Streptophyta; class Magnoliopsida; order Poales; family Poaceae; genus Triticum; species Triticum aestivum. The sequence continues at coordinate 521,708,102 of NC_057810.1, read as the reverse complement.
TGGTAGGCGCAGAATTGGCTACCCTTGGACGACTCTGGCTGGTCCCTGCCGTGCTTCGTGTCTGGTTCCGCCGCGAGTATGGCTGCTCCTTTGCGCTTCACGCCCTTGGCCTTGGATTTCTTCTCTTTTGGGTCAGCAGCTAGAAGCTCGAGGAGGGAGAGGTGCCCCTCCTCAGCTCCCACGCACTTGGTTGCCAGGTTGAACAGCTCCAGAGATGTGCACAGATCTATCAGCATTCTGGGGATGGGGGTCCCCAGACTTGCCTGCGTGCGGCCTGTGGCGTGGCTCAAGCAGTGGCCCAGTACGGCCCGTCTTCACCAACCCCAATTCAAGACCCTTACAAGGGGCCAAGCCTCACGGGGCGGACGACGCATGGCTTCATCAGGGGCGGCCTCACCAGGCAGGCTCGCGAGGAGGCAGAGAGATCAAGGCAAGGGGTACCTTGTGAGGTGCTCGTGACGCAAGCCTGTTGGAAATATGCCCTAGAGGCAATAATAAAAGGATTATTATTATATTTCCTTGTTCATGATAATTGTCTTTTATTCATGCTATAATTGTATTATCCGGAAATCGTAATACACGTGTGAATACATAGACCACAATATGTCCCTAGTGAGCCTCTAGTTGACTAGCTCGTTGATCAACAAATAGTCATGGTTTCCTCACTATGGACATTAGATGTCGTTGATAACGGGATCACATCATTAGGACAATGATGTGATGGACAAGACCCAGTCCTAAGCATAGCACAAGATCGTGTAGTTCCTTTGCTAGAGCTTTTCCAATGTCAAGTATCTTTTCCCTAGACCATGAGATCGTGTAACTCCCGGATACCGTAGGAGTGCTTTGGGTGTACCAAACGTCACAACGTAACTGGGTGACTATAAAGGTGCACTACAGGTATCTCCGAAAGTGTCTGTTGGGTTGACACGGATCGAGACTGGGATTTGTCACTCCGTATGACGGAGAGGTATCTCTGGGCCCACTCGGTAGTGCATCATCATAATGAGCTCAAAGTGACCAAGTGTCTGGTCATGGGATCATGCATTACGATACGAGTAAAGTGACTTGTCGGTAACGAGATTGAACGAGGTATTGGGATACCGACGATCGAATCCCGGGCAAGTAAAATACCGATTGACAAAGGGAATTGTATACGGGGTTGCTTGAATCCTCGACATCGTGGTTCATCCGATGAGATCATCGAGGAGCATGTGGGAGCCAACATGGGTATCCAGATCCCGCTGTTGGTTATTGACTGGAGAGCCATCTCGGTCATGTCTACGTGTCTCCCGAACCCGTAGGGTCTACACACTTAAGGTTCGGTGTCGCTAGGGTTGTAGAGATATTAGTATGTGGTAACCCGAAAGTTGTTCGGAGTCCCGGATGAGATCCCGGACGTCACGTGGAGTTCCGGAATGGTCCGGAGGTAAAGATTTATATATAGGAAGTCCAGTTTCGGCCACCGGGAAAGTTTCGGGGGTCACCGGTATTGTACCGGGACCACCAGAAGGGTCCCGGGGGTCCACCGGGTGGGGCCACCTATCCCGAATGGCCCCATGGGCTGAAGTGGCGTGGGAACTAGACCCTGGTGGGCTGGTGCACCCCACCCATGGGCCCAAGGCGCCTAGGGTTGGAAACCCTAGGGGGCCGTTGCCCCCCCCCCCGAGGGGGCATGCGCCCCCCTGGTTGGAAACCCTAAGGGGGCCGTTGCCCCCGGGGGCCGCCGCCCCCCCCCCTCTAGATGGGATCTCCATGGGGGCATACGCCCCTCTGGCCCCTATATATAGTGGAGGGGAGGGAGGGCAGCCGCACCCTAAGCCCTGGCGCCTCCCACTCCCTCCCGTGACACCTCTTCCTCCTCCAGTACCGCTTGGCAAAGCCCTGCTAGAATCCCGCTGCTTCCACCACCACGCCGTCGTGCTGTTGGATCTCCATCAACCTCTCCTTCCCCCTTGCTGGATCAAGAAGGAGGAGACATCTTCCCAACCGTACGTGTGTTGAATGCGGAGGTGTCGTCCGTTCGGCGCTCGGTCATCGGTGATTTGGATCACGACGAATACGACTCCATCAACCCCGTTCTCTTGAACGCTTCCGCTCGCGATCTACAAGGGTATGTAGATGCACTCCCCTCTCTCATTGCTAGATGAACTCATAGATGGATCTTGGTGAACGTAGGAAATTTTTTATTTTATGCAATGTTCCCCAGCAGTGGCATCATGAGCTAGGTCTATGCGTAGTTCTCTATTGCACGAGTAGAACACAAATTTGTTGTGGGCATAGATGTTGTCAACTTTCTTGCCACTACTAGTCTTGTCTTGCTTCAGCGGTATTGTGGGGTGAAGCGGCCCGGACCGACCTTACACGTACGCTTACGTGAGACAGGTTCCACCGACTGACATGCACTAGTTGCATAAGGTGGCTAGCGGGTGTCTGTCTCTCCCACTTTAGTTGGAGCAGATTCGATGAAAAGGGTCCTTATGAAGGGTAAATAGAAGTTGACAAATCACGTTGTGGCTTTTTCATAAGTAAGAAAACGTTCTTGCTAGAATCCTATTGCAGCCACGTAAAAGATGCAACAACAATTAGAGGACGTCTAACTTGTTTTTGCAGCAATTGCCTTGTGATGTGATATGGCCAAAAGTTGTGATGAATGATGAATGATATATTGTGATGTATGAGATCATGTTCTTGTAATAGGAATCACGACTTGCATGTCGATGAGTATGACAACCGGCAGGAGCCATAGGAGTTGTCTTAATTATTGTATGACCTGCGTGTGAATGATTTAACGCCATGTAATTACTTTACTTTATTGCTAAACCGTTAGACATAGTAGTAGAAGTAATAGTTGGCGAGCAACTTCATGGAGATCATGATGATGGAGATCATGATGATGGAGATCATGGTGTCGTGCCGGTGACGAAGATGATCATGGAGCCCCGAAGATGGAGATCAAAGGAGCTATATGATATTGGCCATATCATGTCACTATTATATAATTGCATGTTATGTTTATTATGTTTATGCATCTTGTTTACTTAGAACGATGGTAGTAAATAAGATGATCCCTCGTAATAATTTCAAGAAAGTGTTCCCCCTAACTGTGCGTCGTTGCTAAAGTTTGTCATTTTTAAGCACCACGTGATGATCGGGTGTGATAGATTCTTACGTTCACATACAACGGGTGTAAGACAGTTTTACACATGCAAAAACACTTAGGGTTAACTTGACGAGCCTAGCATGTACAGACATGGCCTCGGAACACAGAGAACGAAAGGTCGAACATGAGTCGTATGGAAGATACGATCAACATGGAGATGTTCACCGATGATGACTAGTCTGTCTCACGTGATGATCGGACACGGCCTAGTCGACTCGGATCGTGTAACACTTAGATGACTAGAGGGATGTCTAATCTGAGTGGGAGTTCATTAAATAATTTGATTAGATGAACTTAATTATCATGAACTTAGTCTAAAACCTTTGCAAATATGTCTTGTAGATCAAATGGCCAACGCTCATGTCAACATGAACTTCAACGCGTTCCTAGAAAAACCAAGCTGAAAGACGATGGCAGCAACTATACGGACTAGGTTCGGAACCTGAGGATCATCCTCATAGCTGCCAAGAAAGCATATGTCCTAGAAGGACCGCTAGGTGATGCACCCATCCCAGAGAACCAAGATGTTATGAACGCTTGGCAGTCACGTGCTGATGATTACTTCCTCGTTCAGTGCGGCATGCTTTACAACTTAGAACCGGGGCTCCAAAAGCGTTTTGAGCAACATGGAGCATATGAGATGTTCGAAGAGCTGTAAATGGTTTTCCAAGCTCATGCCCGGGTCGAGAGATATGAAGTCTTCGACAAGTTCTATAGTTGTAAGATGGAGGAAAATAGTTCTGTCAGTGAGCACATACTCAAAATGTCTGGGTTGCACAACCGCCTGCCCCAGCTGGACATTAACCTCCCGGACGAGGCGGTCATTGACAGAATCCTTTAGTCGCTCCCACCAAGCTACAAGAGCTTTGTGATGTACTACAATATGCAGGGGATGGTGAAAACAATTCCTAAAGTATTTTCAATGCTGAAGTCAGCAGAGGTAGAAATCAAGAAAGAACATCAAGTGTTGATGGTTAATAAAACCACCAAGTTCAAGAAGGGCAAGGGTAAGAAGAACTTCAAGAAGGACGGCAAGGATGTTGCCGCACCCGGTAAGCCAGTTGCCAGGAAGAAGTCAAAGAATGGACCCAAGCCTGAGACTGAGTGCTTTTATTGCAAAGGGAAGGGTCACTGGAAGCGGAACTGCCCCAAATACTTAGCGGACAAGAAGGCCGGCAACACTAAAGGTATATGTGATATACATGTAATTGATGTGTACCTTACCAGTACTCGTAGTAACTCCTGGGTATTTGATACCGGTGCCGTTGCTCATATTTGTAACTCACGGCAGGAGCTGCGGAATAAGCGGAGACTGGCGAAGGATGAGGTGACGATGCGCGTCGGGAATGGTTCCAAGGTCGATGTGATCGCCATCGGCACGCTGCCTCTACATTTCCCCACGGGATTAGTTTTAAACCTCAATAATTGTTATTTAGTGCCAAGTTTGAGCATGCACATTGTATATGGATCTCGTTTAATATGAGATGGCTACTCGTTTAAATCCGAGAATAATGGTTGTTCTATTTATATGAGAGATATGTTTTATGGTCATGCCCCGATGGTCAATGGTTTATTCTTAATGAATCTCGAACATAATGTTACACATATTCATAGTGTGAATACCAAAAGATGTAAAGTTGATAAACGATAGTCCCACATACTTGTGGCACTGCCGCCTTGGTCACATTGGTGTCAAGCGCATGAAGAAGCTCCATGCTGATGGACTTTTAGAGTCTCTCGATTATGAATCATTTGACACATGCAAACCATGCCTCATGGGCAAAATGACCAAGACTCCGTTCTCCGAAACAATGGAGCGAGCAACCAACTTATTGGAAATCATACATACCGATGTGTGCGGTCCAATGAGTGTTGAGGCTCGCGGAGGATATTGTTATGTTATCACTCTCACTGATGACTTGAGTAGATATGGGTATGTCTACTTAATGAAACACAAGTCTGAGACCTTTGAAAAGTTCAAGGAATTTCAGAATGAGGTAGAGATTCAACGTGACCGAAAGATAAAGTCCCTACGATCAGATCATGGAGGAGAATATTTAAGTCACGAATTTGGTACGCACTTAAGAAAATGTGGAATCGTTTCACAACTCACGCCGCCTGGAACACCTCAGCGTAACGGTGTGTCCGAACGTCGTAATCGCGCTCTATTGGATATGGTGCGATCTATGATGTCTCTTACCGATTTACCGCTATCATTTTGGGATACGCTCTAGAGACAGCTACATTCACTTTAAATAGGGCTCCGTCTAAATCCGTTGAGACGACACCGTATGAATTATGGTTTGGGAAGAAACCTAAGCTGTCGTTTCTAAAAGTTTGGGGATGCGATGCTTATGTCAAGAAACTTCAACCTGAAAAGCTCGAACCCAAGTTGGAAAAATGCGTCTTCATAGGATACCCTAAGGAAACCATTGGGTGTACCTTCTACTTAAGATCCGAAGGCAAGATCTTTGTTGCCAAGAACGGATCCTTTCTGGAAAAAGAGTTTCTCTCGAAAGGAGTAAGTGGGGGAAAAGTAGAACTCGATGAAGTACTACCTCTTGAACCGGAAAGTGGTGCAGCTCAGGAAAATGTTCCTATGATGCCTACACCGACTAGAGAGGAAATTAATTATGATGATCAAGGTACTTCGGATCAAGTTACTACTGAACTTCATAGGTCCACAAGGACACGTTCCACACCAGAGTGGTATGGCAACCCTGTCCTAGAAATCATGTTGTTAGACAACGGTGAACCTTCAAACTATGAAGAAGCGATGGCAGGCCCAGACTCCAACAAATGGCTTGAAGCCATGCAATCCGAGATAGAATCCATGTATGAAAACAAAGTATGGACTTTGACAGACTTGCCCGATGATCGGCGAGCGATAGAAAACAAATGGATCTTTAAGAAGAAGACGGACACGGATGGTAATGTTACCATCTATAAAGCTCGACTTGTCGCTAAGGGTTATCGGCAAGTTCAAGGGGTTGACTACGATGAGACTTTCTCTCCCGTAGCGAAGCTGAAATCCGTCTGAATCATGTTAGCAATTGCCGTACTATGATTATGAGATATGGCAGATGGATGTCAAAACGGCATTCCTTAACGGCTATATTAAGGAAGAACTGTATATGATGCAGCCGGAGGGTTTTGTCGATCCTAAGAATGCTAACAAGGTATGCAAGCTCCAGCGATCCATTTATGGGCTGGTGCAAGCATCTCGGAGTTGGAACATTCGCTTTAATGAGATGATCAAAGCGTTTGGGTTTATGCAGACTTATGGAGAAGCCTGCGTTTACAATAAAGTGAGTGGGAGCTCTGTAGCATTTCTCATATTATATGTAGATGACATACTTTTGATGGGAAATGATATAGAACTTTTGGACAGCATTAAGGCCTACTTGAATAAGTGTTTTTCAATGAAGGACCTTGGAGAAGCTGCTTACATATTAGGCATCAAGATCTATAGGGATAGATCGAGACGCCTCATAGGTCTTTCACAAAGCACATACCTTGATAAGATATTGAAGAAGTTCAAAATGGATCAGTCCAAGAAAGGGTTCTTGCCTGTATTGCAAGGTGTGAAGTTGAGCTCGGCTCAATGCCCGACCACGGCAGAAGATAAAGAAGAGATGAGTGTCATCCCCGATGCCTCAGCCATAGGATCTATTATGTATGCCATGCTATGCACCAGACCTGATGTAAACCTTGCCGTAAGTTTGGTAGGAAGGTACCAAAGTAATCCCGGCAAGGAACACTGGACAGTGGTCAAGAATATCCTGAAGTACCTGAAAAGGACAAAGGACATGTTTGTCGTTTATGGAGGTGACGAAGAGCTCGTCGTAAAGGGTTATGTCGATGCTAGCTTCGACACAGATCTAGATGACTCTAAGTCACAAACCGGTTACGTGTATATGTTGAATCGTGGAGTAGTAAGCTGGTGCAGTTGCAAGCAGAGCGTCGTGGCGGGATCTACATGTGAAGCGGAGTACATGGCAGCCTCGGAGGCAGCGCATGAAGCAATATGGATGAAGGAGTTCATCATCGACCTAGGAGTCATACCCAATGCGTCGGGGCCAATCACTCTCTTCTGTGACAAGACTGGAGCTATTGCCCTTGCCAAGGAGCCCAGGTTTCACAAGAAGACCAGGCACATCAAGCGTCGTTTCAACTCCAGCCGTGAAAATGTTCAAGATGGAGACATAGATATTTGCAAAGTACATACGGATCTGAATGTCGTAGATCCGTTGACTAAACCTCTTCCGCGAGCAAAACATGATCAACACCAGAACTCTATGGGTGTTCGATTCATCACAATGTAACTAGATTATTGACTCTAGTGCAAGTGGGAGACTGTTGGAAATATGCCCTAGAGGCAATAATAAAAGGATTATTATTATATTTCCTTGTTCATGATAATTGTCTTTTATTCATGCTATAATTGTATTATCTGGAAATCGTAATACACATGTGAATACATAGACCACAATATGTCCCTAGTGAGCCTCTAGTTGACTAGCTCGTTGATCAACAGATAGTCATGGTTTCCTGACTATGGACATTAGATGTCATTAATAACGGGATCACATCATTAGGAGAATGATGTGATGGACAAGACGCAATCCTAAGCATAGCACAAGATCGTGTAGTTCGTTTGCTAGAGCTTTTCCAATGTCAAGTATCTTTTCCTTAGACCATGAGATCGTGTAACTCCTGGATATCGTAGGAGTGCTTTGGGTGTATCAAACGTCACAACGTAACTGGGTGACTATAAAGCTGCACTACAGGTATCTCCGAAAGTGTCTGTTGGGTTGACACGGATCGAGACTGGGATTTGTCACTCCGTATGACGGAGAGGTATCTTTGGGCCCACTCGGTAGTGCATCATCATAATGAGCTCAAAGTGACCAAGTGTCTGGTCACGGGATCATGCATTACGGTACGAGTAAAGTGACTTGCCGGTAACGAGATTGAACGAGGTATTGGGATACCGATGATCGAATCTCGGGCAAGTAAAATACCGATTGACAAAGGGAATTGTATACGGGATTGCTTGAATCCTCGACATCGTGGTTCATCCGATGAGATCATTGAGGAGCATGTGGGAGCCAACATGGCATCCAGATCCCTCTGTTGGTTATTGACCGGAGAGCCATCTCGGTCATGTCTACGTGTCTCCCGAACCCGTAGGGTCTACACCCTTAAGGTTCGGTGTCTCTAGGGTTGTAGAGATATTAGTATGTGGTAACCCGAAAGTTGTTCAGAGTCCTGGATGAGATCCCGGACGTCACGTGGAGTTCCGGAATGGTCCGCAGGTAAAGATTTATATATAGGAAGTCCAGTTTCGGCCATCGGGAAAGTTTCGGGGGTCACCGGTATTGTACGGGGACCACCGGAAGGGTCCCGGGGGTCCACCGGGTGGGGCCACCTATCCCGAAGGGCCCCATGGGCTGAAGTGGCGTGGGAACCAGACCCTGGTGGGCTGGTGCGCCCCACCCAAGGGCCCAAGGCGCCTAGGGTTGGAAACCCTAGGGGGCCGTTGCCCCCCCCCGAGGGGGCATGCACCCCCCCTGGTTGGAAACCCTAAGGGGGCCGTTGCCCCCCCCCTAGATGGGATCTCCAAGGAGGCATGCGCCCCCTGGCCCCTATATATAGTGGAGGAGGGAGGGCAGCCGCACCCTAAGCCCTAGCGCCTCCCTCTCCCTCCCGTGACACCTCTTCCTCCTCTAGTAGCGCTTGGCGAAGCCCTACTGGAATCCCGCTGCTTCCACCACCATGCCGTCGTGCTGTTGGATCTCCATCAACCTCTCCTTCCCCCTTGCTGGATCAACAAGGAGGAGACGTCTTCCCAACCGTACGTGTGTTGAACGCGGAGGTGCCGTCCGTTCGGCGCTCGGTCATCGGTGATTTGGATCACGACGAGTACGACTCCATCAACCCCGTTCTCTTGAACGCTTCCGCTCGCGATCTACAAGGGTATGTAGATGTACTCTCCTCTCTCGTTGCTAGATGAACTCATAGATGGAGCTTGGTGAACATAGGAAATTTTTTATTTTATGCAATGTTCCCCAACAAAGCCATGACAATCGAGATCAGGCGGGCACCAGGCGGGTGGCATCCAGCGCAGTGTCCTCGTTTCCTCTTTGGTGCAAAGGAGGCAAGCGCATGCGCGGAGTTTTGAGGCATCAAGCAAAGGTTTCCCTATTGGTGCAATGAGACCAAGACCAGCAGGACTGTAGGATGGAGATCACCGTGGAGCCCAATACAGCATCATCGCCAGTGCCTTTCGCAGTTGTTGTGGAATTAACATGTCAGATGTCCTAGTGAGAGGACTTAGTCGTGGAGCCATCGCAACGGGATTAGCAAAAAGGGGTTAAACCGGACAAAGGACACGGGGAGTTTATACTGGTTCGGCCCCTTGCGGTGAAGGTAAAAGCCTACGATCCAGTTGTCGTGGAATTGATGGGTCTCGATGAGCAGGGAGCGAATCCGCTTTTCCTATCTCTCGAGTTGTTGTTTCTTGTCCCTGAACCTTCGCCGGGTCGTCCCTTTATATACATAGGTTGACCTCCGTCCGGTCTACAGAATCCTGAGGCCAGCTCGTATAGGAGTCCGGCTCGGTTTCTTCCTTTCCCTAACTTACAATACAAGTTACACATCCTAAGGCGGTTTACATACATGGGCCCTAATCCGCCATTGGGCTCTAGGCCTCTAAGCTTCTGTAGTAAAATGCCATAGTCTTCATCTTCATGGACTTCTGTACAGATGACTCTTTGTGAATATAATCCGGCCCCTCCTGGGTGGTTTACACTCAGTAGTTATATCCCCAACATTAGGCCCTAGATTGGTTTGAACTTGTTCATGTCAATCTTCAACTTAGAGAAATTCTGATTTGAACATCTTTGTGTTGATCCTGTAAACCGCCATGACGTCATCTTCTGAAATCATCATAAACCGCCATGACGTCATGTGCGTAAAAAACTCATAAATATTTCCCTTTTATTAGTTGATCTCCGAAGATCAAAGTGACAGTTGCGCCCCATTCTCCGTTTTAAGCTCCTCGATTCCCGCGCCTACCTACTTATCCATCTGCCTTATAAATAGGACCAGGGGTCTTTTTCTTTTCCCCTTCCGTGCCTCTTATTCCTCCTCGCGACGCTCCAGCCCGAAAGTTTCGCCGCCACCCTCGACCTTCAAGTGTTGCATCATTCCTGGCCGCTGCACCGACCTAAACGTACCAGAGAACTGTGACACCTCTCCGCCGATCCTGCGAAGCCGGTAAGCCTTCTTTCTTCAACCCTAGATCTGTATTAGGGTTTCATGCCTTCACCGGTGTTCATCAGTGTTCATCGGTGCTTACTGCTTTCTCTTACTGTCCCATTGTATCCTGACGAACTTAACATCTTTCCTGTGTGGCCGAAACTATAGTTTACTTTTCCTCACCATAGCGTCCTTTCGCCTATGAACAGATCCCATCTGGATCTTTGTTGTTCTGCTGTCGCCACTTTAAGGCTTTGAGTTTTTTCCTTTTCCTGAACTGCAGTAGATCCGTAATTATAATTTTAGCCTGTGAAACCTGTTTCTGCAGTACTTCAGAAATTTTCAGATATGTTTCTTCTATACCACTGTAGGCGGTTTAACCTTTAGGAAATGATAATCCGCCAGGTACCATTAGCCCTCACTTAAACCACCAACTTTACCTAGACATCAATATCCGATTTAACATGCACATATGCTCTGATTGACTCCTTCCCCCAACTTGACGCTGGTTTATACATATCAGTATTGAACCGTGAACCGGCGTTTGAACTTCTTTTATAGCTCGTCATAAAAAATGGCCAAACAGTTCTTTTCTTGCAATTGGGCTCCCTCCCGAGTTACAGAAGAGCAACTTACTGGGTATGTCGTGACTGGCGCTTTAGCCAAACAAGAGATCATCCATTGGAGAGTACGTGGCACTGAAAATCCTCCTGAACCTCAAGATGGAGAAGTAGTTGTGTGTGTACACCATCTGGACCGAGGGTTTAGCCCTCCCGGATCAAAAAAATTCCGTGATATACTTGCCAGTTTTCAACTCCGCCCTCAAGACATTGGACCGAACTCTGTGTCCAACATTTGAAATTTCCAAATGTTCTGTGAAGTTTATCTGCAAGAAGAACCGACCGTTGAATTTTTCAGAGACTTTTTCCACTTGAACCGCCGCACTGAATCTACCAACGGCCCCAATACTGAACTTGGTGGGGTGTCGATTCAAAAAAGGAAAGAAGTCAATTTTCCTCATGCCAAACATCACAGCCACCCCAAGGACTGGAACCAGATGTAGTTTTACTGCCGGAATACTACTCCCGGTGATGAAAATCCTCTGCCGGATTATCGTGCTCACCGGCTTAGCAATGATCATCCATTGCCTCAAGGGCTTACTGCCAAAGAACGATCTAAATATGCACCACAGATTTCCAAGATCCAGGCTTTTATGGCAAACGATTTAACTGGTATTGACTTTGTCTGTTGCTGGGTTTCGTGGAGTATCTTGCCATTAAGCCGTTGCGCCAGGTTAATGTGTGAATATTTTGGAAATGTCAAGGATCCTCAATGGCACACTGACATACAGTTAACTGATGATGAGATTACTGAAGTTGTCAAAAAGATGTTGGATGAACCGATATCTGAATGCAGCAAGACTGGGTTGCTTCCCTTTTATGCCTCCAACAAACTGCCAGCTGTAAGAATTTTATCTTTCTGTTTTAATTCGCCCCCTCCCCCCACTTTTGACACTTTCTGCTGGCTTTCTATTTATCCTTGTAGGACAATGATCCGTTCTGGAAGAGGAAACCTCAAGACAAATCGGCTAAGCCACAAGACAAACCGGTGAGAGCACCTTGTAACAAGACCAAGGTCACAAAGAGGCCATCAAAGAAGAGAACCGCCAAGTCCTGTGATCCGGCCGAAGATGTTGATGACTCGGAACCAGAGGTAGAACTTGATTCCCTTGGTTCATTTTTCATGCACCTTATTGACAATGATCATTATCAGGATGATGCGGAAGCCAGCCGTGCTGACCATGTAGAGGTAATTTCCCTTTCCTCCGATTTAGATCATGTGCCAGTACCAAAACTACGTTGCGTAGTCTGGAAAGTAAAATGTTCACATCCTCTTGCTCATTTGGATCCACACTTTTCTTTGAAGACACAACAACATGAAGCTCGTCGCACAACCCGGCATAGTGGCCAACAAGTTACTTCCTCCGGTTTACTGGATACCCCGGTTCAAAAACGCCGTCCAGAGGTCTCTTGCACTTTTAATACATCTTATCCTAAGGCAAGTTACTTCCGATATCTGCTTAATTCGTCTGATTAGAATTATCAGGGAACTTCCAATTCATCCTCCGGCGATTCATCCACCACATAGATGCCTCCACTCAAGACCATTCCTGGGTAAGCATAGTAGACTTTATTTTTGTGCCTTGCTCCGGTTTACTGTATTGATCTCTGTATCTTATTCTTTTCAGTGCCAAAGCCAGGCTTAGCAAAAAAGCCAAGCTGGTTACTCCAACTGACGATAATCCAACTGCTGAACTAGAGAGGACCTCAGAAGCTGTTGATCAAGATGATGACATTGCTCTGGATGATCCGGTTCCGCAGGGTCAGGATACTTTCGTTGATCCGCCAGAAGTTAATCCAACCAGTCATCATGTTGAGCCACCAAGCCCAACTGTGGATCCACCAAGCCCGGACAGACCATCTGATAAGCCGCCAAGCCCACCAAAGACTGTTGACACCATGGACGACATTGTGATCACCGGTTTTGGTCACACTGCTCCAAGCAATCATGTCGCTTTATCAAAGCACAGTGCCAAACAAGAATTCTCGGCCGTGGACAAGGGCAAATGAAAAACAGATTTGTCCAGCTGTGCTCACCTCAATGCTTAGAAACTCCACTCTGGATATCTAAACCGCCTGTATACAAGTCGTGATTATGAGGCCGGTTTAGTCAACTTGATGAAGGAGCGCTATGAGGTAATTTCTGTTAAAACATTTCATAAATTTTTCTTCCTTTCGCTTTATATCAACTCCAGTGTAGCCCCCAAGGGCCGGTTTATCTCTTCAAGATGAACCGGTACTTCTTGTTGCAAAGCGTATCCTTGTTGAATTCCTTCCCATCCGGTTTACCTGATCAATTAAGCATTATCCCCCAAGTGCCAAGATTAATACTTGTATTGAGCCTTAGGACTTAAAATATCCGTTTAAGAAGAAGCAATCCACATTAGCCCCCAAGTGCCAAGTGCATAACTTGTTATGTGCTTGGGACTTTGAAAAAGTATTGCCAATTTACTTGTTCTGTGTTTTACAGGCTGATTTAACCAGCAAAGATTCTCAAATCGCCGATCTCCAAGAAAACATCAAGTCCCAGCAAGCCGAAACATCCAAGGCGAAGGATGAACTGAAGGGCGCTTTAACATCCATGGAACAATTGAAGGATGGCTTCAAAAACGAACGGGCAGGCTGGGAGACTAAAAAAGCCACTTTGCTAAAACGGGCGGAGGATGCTGAAGCGGCACTTAAACCAGTAGCGGAAGAGCTGACTGGCTTAAAGAAGCAAATCAATGCTATGACTTCTGCTGTCTTTGGTAAGTACTGTTTTCAAGAGCCTTTCTTAAACATCTTTGAACCTGTTGGTTTAACAGCACATTCTTAAACCGTTGCAGGTAGTCGTGTTGCTCATCTAGGCTCGGATATGCGCAAGAAATTGAAAGCAGCTCATACCTTGATAGAACAACTATATACCGGTGCTCAAGGAGTCATCTGTGCAACCTCGTACAATAAACCACCGCCAACCTTAATCAAGGATACATTGGCCAAATTATCTATGACTCCTGCCCAGCTGGAAGAGATAAAGAGATCTGCTGCAAGGGCTGGCGCTTTATCTGCACTGACTCGGGCCAAAGCTTGGATAGCTGATCTTGATCCGGAAGATATTGGAAAGGGCTATCCTAGCCAACAAGAAGACGGGTCAGAATTTGACAATGAAGCCCTCAAAGCCTTGACAAAGGAGATGCGCCCACTTGCAAGAAGATTGGCCGAAGAAGCTGACTTGTCTGTCCACCAGTCCAACTATGATGTGGAAAATAAACGGATTGATGCATCTGTGAGTGAAGTGCAGAATCTTATCCCGCCAATCCGTAAGCACACTTATGCCCCTGACATTGAACCGTCCAATCTTATAAGCAACAAAGCTGTCTTCCAAGCTTTAACCGGGATTGACTGGGAAACCATTGACTTCCAGCCACTGGGTGGAGAGGAGGAGGTTGAACCAAGATGATCCATCAACTTCTCGTCAGCCTGGTGACGAATCATAATCCGGCAGTCGGCTTTATTTCCGTAGATTGACTTCTGTGCAACAAACAGTTATTTTTTGGGCATCAAAGCACCTTGTAATAGGCTAGCTGTAATACTTTGATCTTCTGCCATCGTGCACTCCTATATAGCACTGTTTAATCCGTCATGATTGTTGCTATGCTTGCTGATGTGCCTTAGCAATTTCAGGAGATTCTGTTGTCTGCATTTGAGAAACTGAAATGTGCCCTGGCGGATTACCGCCGGACGGGTTATGATACCCAATATAGAGCCAGAGTTTTATAAACAAGGCTGTAAAACAACAAAATATGAAACACATCATACCTGTGATATTGAACCACATCGTTAGGTTATCAACTTTTATAGTTAGGGTGATAACCCAAATCTTGAATGTTGATAACTTCCACCATGTTGTGCTGGTGCATAATAAGCCATGCCGGGTTATAATAAACAACGGATGATCATCCTGGCGACTTATAGTCCATGCCAGACCGGGCGAGGAAACACCGTTTTACAAGTGATTATGTGCTAACAACTAATAGTTGAAAGCTACGTCGGGTTTAAGAAACACCGGGTTGATGTAATGACTTATAGTCAGTCCAGGTCAATAAACGCCGGTTTAACTCAAAACCTTATCAAAGGAGAGAAAACTTTGCAAAAACAAAAACTCAAATGAACACTTGTAGTCGAGGCTTTTCAAGGGCTGCCAGGACCAAATTCGAGGCTTTTCATGGGCTGCCAGGCCGCTGAGTTAAACCATTTGACAAAGCCTTTTAAGATGGGCTTCCAATTAACCAATCGCCGTTTTAACTTTGACAAGTTCAGGGTCTGTATAAGATTGACTTGTCAAACGTTCGGCGGGTCATATCAGGATTACCTGGACGGAGTGGCTTACTTGATGAAGGCAGGTTAACCCGGGGTTTTAGGTGAATACACCTGGCTTCCAAGCCTGGCTCGATAGCCTATTACAAGGGTCCTTTCAAACTCTTTATTGCTTTGCACAAAGAGCCCCCAAGTAACTTTGTGAGCTGTGCTCAATGGGTGCCTATGTTTGAACTGTGCTTAGCAACAAGACTCTCTTTGGCCCCTTGGGTGTGAAGCTCCCAAGCTTTGTTGTGGCATGATAGCCGGTTTAATGGACAAATAGGACGTCGCTTTATAAGGATGCCAGTTTATTATATTGATCATAATATATACATTGTCAAAATATGTACATAATGGGAGCCTATGGCTCAGGGGTAGTAAGGCCGAAGATGAGCGATGTTCCATGGCCGACGGGTCTCCTCCTCCGATTTGCGTGAGTCTTTGTGCTCGTGAACGTCGATAAGGTAGTATGATCCGTTGTGCAGATTCTTGCTGACCACAAAGGGCCCTTCCAAAGGTGGGGATAACTTGTGCATATCGGTCTGATCCTGGATGAGCCGGAGCACTAAGTCGCCTTCTTGAAAGGCTCTTGTTTTACTCGGCGGCTGTGATAACGCCGCAGGTCTTGCTGATAAACCGCCGAACGAGCCAAAGCCATGTCCCATTTTTCATCTAATAGATCCAGTGCTTCTTGACGTGCTTGCTAATTGTCCGCTTCAAAATAATTGGCAACCCGGGGCGAGTCGTGACGAATATCACTTGGGAGTACCGCCTCTGCCCCGTAAACCATGAAGAAAGGTGTATAACCCGTAGATCAATTTGGGGTGGTGTTTATTCTCCATAACACAGATGGTAATTCCTCCACCCAACAACCCGACGTCCTCTTCAAAGGAACCATAAGTCGGGGCTTGATACCCTTCAAGATTTCCTGATTAGCTCTCTCAGCTTGACCATTAGACTAGGGGTGAGGCACGGATGACACATCAAGCCGGATGTGCTCTCGTTGACAAAAGTCCTCCATCTCGCCTTTGGATAGGTTGGTGCCATTATCTGTGATGATGCTGTGTGGAAAACCAAAGTGGAAGATCATTGACGGTGTCCTGGACTAGGGGGTACTCACCACGTCGTCTCCCGATCAGTTGGATTGGGCCGAGGATCCCCATGGCCGTATACTCATGGGCCAGTCCGGACAGTTACCGCATACAAGGAAGATTCCACAAGACTTGGCGATCAAGACAAGGACTCCTCCCCCACTGGCGTATTCGGCTAGAACTCTTGTTATCCTAGGCCTCTGGTGCATTATATAAACCGAGAACAGGCTAGTCGATAGATATACAACAACAACCATTACAACAATCATACCATAGGCTAGCTTCTAGGGTTTAGCCTCCTTGATCTCGTGGTAGATCTACTCTTGTAATATCCACATTATCAATATCAATCAAGCAGGACGTAGGGTTTTACCTCCATCAAGAGGGCCCGAACCTGGGTAAAACATCGTGTCCCTTGTCTCCTGTTACCATCCGCCTAGACACACAGTTCGGGACCCCCTACCCGAGATCCGCCGGTTTTGACACCAACATTGGTGCTTTCATTGAGAGTTCCGCTGTGTGATCGGCGAAAGGATCAATGGCTCGACTGCAGGTCAACTGCGACTCGGCTTCTTCGTCGCCGGCTCGGCTGGTTACCTTGGCTTGACAAAGGACTGCACCCTACCTCAGATCGTCATGTTCGGATGAAGGCCTTCATCGACACCAACTCCGATCTCTATCAAGATCATGGAGGAGTCATCCACGGAGCTCGGGGGCTCAACGTCAACATTGCCCTCAGGCGACCGTGCTGTTTTTCTGGACAGCAAATTTGTATCCACCGCCACCGCCTCCTCGAGTGTCGCTTAAACGATTACTTCGGCGGAATTATGCGGAATTAAGTCTAAAACAACCCTGCAAAAATTTCGTCGAGTTCCGATGGAGGAATCTCCGGCAATCTCCGATATACCGGAGCCCTGTTGAATCTGGACGAGAATCCGGACGAGTTTAGGGCGTGGTATCCAGCATCTAGCTCGGATGCCCTTTGGAGGATCCAACCGTTGATTTGTTGCGGAATTCCCATATCTACCACCTGCCAAAAATTCAGCTCGATCCGACCGTCCAAACTCCAGAAAACTTCCGATTAGTGCATCACATTTTGGATCTGTTTGTTGCGCGAGAACGAATCCGACCCGAATTCATCTTCTTTATGAACGGGATCTCGGACATCCTTTTTGAAGGAAGTTTTCGTATGGGGTGTTGTGTTTTATTCGCAAACACATCCCGGTAGTATCGAAAGTATTCTTGCAATACGAACTTCACCGTCGCGCCGGTGTCAAACCAGCCCGACAACATCACTCCACGGCGGCCGACCTGCGTTAGACACGTCGTTGCTTTGTTGAGTCGAGCTCAATTTCTTCGGATCATCATCTCGGCAAGCCGAACGAGAGTCCGGCATCGCGAAGGATAAATCATCACCAACATCGCCGCCCCACGGATTACACGGAGCGGGCATACCGGCATCGCCGCACGGTCGCTTCATCAAGCCGGCATCGACCACGTCACGACGTGCATCGGCAGGGCCGCACTATTGCTTCTTCAAGCTGGTGTCCATCACACCGACCTACTTCGACATCTCGGCTGGACCGGGGGCTTCGCCATCTCTTCATCAACCTACTCCGGACACTTCGGCGTCACTAGCCGACTAGGCAATGGGCGCGCGGATCGAGTCCCAATTTTGGGAATCACCTTCCTTTGGATTGCTACAACAAATAAACCAGGTGCTATTAATCCTAGTATTTCTTTTTGCTTGTTTGGCTTAATTTTTCCCCAAGGAATTATTACTCTGGTTAGTCCATCATATGTACACAGGTCTATCAAATACTGGCCGCATTATCGACTGTCGCATGATGGTTCGGTTAGTTTCCGTACATAGTCCGGCGAACGCCGCATCCAGAACTCGGACCGACCTGTGAATCCAGGCTTTGCCACACCTTTATTGCATTACGCCGATGACCTGCATCGACATCGACTTCGGCGCCAGGCCAATTACTCACTTTGCATAAATTATTTATTGTGCAACAGTTTTTTTTACTATTATCTCTGGTTTGCACTATTTTTTGTGCACAGGAAAATGATCTAGCCGGACTATATCCTTTGACGTCACCTCGGCTGGACGGGGGGCTTCGTCAACACTTCATTACCCCATGCCAGGGACTTCGGCATCACTCTGCCGTCCTGCATTGACCATGCTATGTCACCACTTCACAGGGCCGAGCTCTTTGCTCCGCCACCTCGGGACAGGCTTGGGGGATGGAACCTTGTCCCGCATCAAGCTCGGACCGCATCGTCAATACCGAACACATTAACCAGCTAAGTTGCCTTCATGCTCAAAGTTTTAAAATTTCTAACTTGTGTTCGGTTCGACCAAGCATTATACTTTCTCGGGAAAAAGTTGCTTATCTTCCTTGTCGAAACTTTGTTCGCACACACTTGACGCGCTACCCGCGCTCATTATACCTGGGGGCTTCTTTAACAGAAGCTTATTAATTCGGGCTTTATGCCCAACACATGTGTCACACTTCCGCATGTACCTTTTATTCACCATTATATGCATCGATATGACTTAAGTTTTGGCCAAGCTAGGTTGCCTGGCTCCTGTGCTTACCCCTACGTTCCCGATTGTTCGGCTAGGTGGTAAAGGGAGCACCTCTGCGATTGTTACTGCCGGGTCAGCCAGATGTGTACCTCAGACTGGGTGAAGCCGAAAGCTAGCGTTCTTAAGGGAATACTCGGTCGGTGAACTAAAAGATGATTTCTTACCTATTTATTTACCTGCCCCCAGATGTTTTTCTGCTCTTTTCGCAGTCCGGACATGCACTTTAGGGCATGCCTCCCAGGGAAAGGAACCCCTAACGGAACTATTCTCACTGGAAGATGTTTCTTACTAACCATGTAATATAACATAACTAGTTGGGCACTTGTCTGATAAAGCACTAATGAACCCTACGCCTGGTCTCCACACATGCCCCGGTTTTTATAACCGCGAGGGTATTCGGACACACTCCGGACTATTGGGTCCAGAGGTTGAAGCGAAAAGGTCCGCTATGACGAACGATCTACAATCCGGCTAGAAGGCATTATACATGTCACCTTACATTATATAGTCAACTTTTACCCAAGTCACTTGGGGGCTCTTATGTTTATTTGAGCCGTTTCATACTAAGTGTTTCTCTTCCCAGCCGTTGCAAAGTTTTTATTTATCACTCCTTTTTTCGACACAAGTGTGCGGTCACTAGCCGGAAGCCGAAGGTTAACCTGCTTGAAGTTTTGAGATAGGATGTGTCATGTTAAAGCACGGCAGAAGCACCTTTTTTTTTCTAAAGTCCAATTTTCGGATTGGCACCAAACACTTGATCTAGTTCGGACATTAATCTTTTGAGCAAGTTTTTTTTCGGCTTGTCGAGCACATGGCACTTTTAAACTATTTGTGTGTTTTCAGCACAAGTCTCGTGGTGCAACGCCGGACACCTTTTGAGATTCGGCAAAAACATTCTCGGATATTGCTATATATGAATCAGTTTCGAATTGTGTCTTCGGTCAATAGTTGGGTTGCCCGGCTCCCGCGCTTGCCTCCTACGTTCCGCTTTGTTCGGCTAGGTGTGCAAAGGGAGAACCACTACGATTGTGCTTCCAGCTCGCAGGGTCAAGCACCTCAGTGGAGAAAGCCGAAAACTGACTCTCACAATAGGTGTAAACTGGTCAGTGATCCGATGACTATATTAAATGACGGGCCATTCATTGGCCGAAGTGTTTCTGGCTTGACCTCGACTGTCGCCGAACACTATCAGGGGCTATTAACTGGCCTCCCAAACTAAATCCTCGATATTTTGCTCTTACATTGGAGCAGAGGTTTCATGATCATGCTTAGCATGACAACCCAAAGAAAGGAACCGATAGCGGGACTATTTTCTCTAGAAGACATTTCTTCTGTTAAACAGTAATATAACATGTCTCTCCGCGTACCTTTGTTTATAAAACCGTATGGCCAGATTGCCTTGTTTTTTGTAAATCTTTGCCCTCATAATGGCTTTATAAAGAAGGACAAACACTCCTTGGCTATTGGCCGAGGAGGTGGAAGCCGATGGTCGGTCAACAAAGTTTTGTACAATGCGGATCCGAGCATTAATGACGTAAAGTACTTGGATACATAGAGTCATTACACATAATTTGTGATTTTACTATGGATATCGATCCTTAATTCGGCCTCCCGTGCCCGCGTTAAGGCTCGGGGGCTACTGGGCTTCGGGCTTATTATTTACAAATATTAAAGGGGCACATCAATCCCCTGATCTGGTGTTGCCACCCGGCCAGTGTCTCGGGGGCTACTGCATTGCCTGTTCTATGCAGAAAATTTTAAGTGCAATACAGTTTCCGAGGAGATTTTGATCCTCAGGTTGGTCGGCCGCACCCAACCTGAGTCTCGAGGACTGAGTGTGCCGCTTTTTTGTGTCCCAAAGTATTCTGCCGAGCTAGGACTTAATCCTCAGACCGATTTTGCAAATCAACCTGAGTCTCAGCAGCTACGGGGATCAGCGGTCTTATGTCATCCTTCATCTGTATCTCGGGTTTTAGACCGATACCCACCTTGAGGGCTACTGGCACCAATCAAAAATATTGACAAAAATTGGCCCACATTCGGGGTGGTGCACCACCTCGGAAGCAGTCTGGCATAAAGCTCGGGCGCTAGTGGCTGGCTCCATAGAGGGCATTTCCGGCATTAAGCTCGGCTAAACTCCTTCAACTTTTTTGGACCAAGATGATCTATGACATCTTGGATACAGTCCGGGTTGGAGCTCGCATACACAGTCCGGCGTTGGAGCTCGGATACATAGTCCAGCGTTGGAGCTCGGATACCGTCCGACGCTGGAGCTCGGATACATAGTCCGGCGTTAGAGCTCAGATACCGTCCGGCGTTGGAGCTCAGATACATAGTCCGGCGTTAGAGCTGGGAAGCAGTCCGGCATTGGTGCTCGGCTGCAAAGGATACCTCGAATGCAGTCCGGGGTTGGAGCTCGGACAAGAGGATGTTGCCACCCGGGAACAACTTCAAACCCGAGGCATGGCATAAAAATAACAAGGCATTGATAAAGGCCGTAAACTTAAAGGGGCTCGTCGGATACCCAACGCGTAAACTCGTCGAATGCATTTTGGCGATCCTCAAGATAGAAGATGAGAAGATTTGTTGAACCAGTTTTCAAGACCGGCGACCGAAGATGAAGAACAGTTCGGAAGAATCGAGGAGCGTCCCCAACTTGAAGACCGGTTCAGGGGGCTACTGACGGTGTCCTGGACTAGGGGGTACTCACCACGTCATCTCCCGATCAGTTGGATTGGGCCGAGGATCCCCATGGCCGTATACTCATGGGCCAGTCCGGACAGTTGCCGCATACAAGGAAGATTCCACAAGACTTGGCGATCAAGACAAGGACTCCTCCCCTTCTGGCGTATTCGGCTAGAACTCTTGTTATCCTAGGCCTCTGGTGCATTATATAAACCGAGGCCAGGTTAGTCGATAGATATACAACAACAACCATTACAACAATCATACCATAGGCTAGCTTCTAGGGTTTAGCCTCCTTGATCTCGTGGTAGATCTACTCTTGTAATATCCACATTATCAATATCAATCAAGCAGGACGTAGGGTTTTACCTCCATCAAGAGGGCCCGAACCTGGGTAAAACATCGTGTCCCTTGTCTCCTGTTACCATCCGCCTAGACGCACAGTTCGGGACCCCCTACCCGAGATCCGCCGGTTTTGACACCGACAATCACCTTATTGATGAATTGAACCGTCATGGCTGCGTCACACTTGCTTACTGGCTCCGCTTCAACCCATTTAGTGAACTTGTCAACTGCCACCAACAGGTGGGTCTTCTTATCTTTGGATCGCTTAAAAGGCCCTACCATATCATGCCCCCAAGTAGCAAACGGCCAAGTGATTGGAATCATCCTTAGCTCCTGAGCTGGAACATGAGCTCGTCATGAGAATTTCTGACAACTGTCGCACCACCTCACCAAGTCTTCAGCATCAGCATGAGCCGTCAGCCAATAGAAGCCATGTCGAAAAGCTTTAGCAACCAAAGATTTTGAACTGGCGTGGTGACCACAGTCTCCTTCGTGGATTTCACGTAGAATTTCACGGCCTTCTTTGGGAGAAACACAACGCTGGAACACACCTGAGACACTGCAGTGGTGCAACTCGCCATTGTGAATAACCATGGACTTGGAACACCGGATTATCTGTCTGGCCAAAACTGCATCTTCGGGTAACTCGCCTCGGTTCATATACACCAAATATGGAACCGTCCAATCCGGAATAATATGTAAAGCGGCCACCAATTGTGCCTCCGGATTAGGAACAGCCAGGTCCTCCTCTATAGGCAACTTAACTGACGGGTTATGCAAGACATCCAGAAAGGTATTGGGTGGCACCGGTTTATGTTGAGATCCCAGTGACTTAAAGCATATGCTGCTTCATTTTTGCGCCGATCAATGTGCTCAACCTGATAACCCTTGAAATGACCAGCGACAACATCCACCTCTCGTCGGTAAGACGCCATGAGTGGATCCTTGGAATCCCAAGTACCTGAAACTTGCTGAGCCACCAGATCGAAGTCCCCAAAGCATCGTACCCGGCTTAAGTTCATTTCCTTAGCCACTCGAAGACCATGGAGTAAGGCCTCATACTCAACTGCATTGTTAGTACAAGGAAACATTAAGCAGAGAACATAACGAATTTTATCACCTCGAGGGGAAGTAAGGACAACTCCAGCCCCCGAGCCCTCCAATTGCCTGGACCCATCGAAGTGGATAGTCCAGTATGTGCTATCCGGTTTGTCTTTCGGTGCCTGCAACTCTGTCCAGTCATTGATGAAATCCACAAGGGCCTGGGATTTGATAGCTGTTCGAGGCATATATTTTAAACCGTGCGGTCCGAGCTCAATGGCCCACTTCGCAACCCGGCCAGTTGCCTCCCTGTTCTGGATTATATCCCCCAAAGGAGCGGAACTGACCACTGTGATGGGATGGCCCTGAAAGTACTGTTTAAGCTTCCGACTTGCCATAAAAACCCCATACACCAGCTTCTGCCAATGCGGATATCTTTGCTTTGACTCAATGAGCACTTCGCTGATATAATAAACCGACCTTTGAACCGTATATTCCTTCCCAGCCTCCTTGCGCTCCACCACAATAGCTACACTGATAGCCCGGGCATTAGCAGCCACGTATAACAATAGCAGCTCCTTATCGACCAGAGTAGCAAGAACTGGTGGTTCAGCCAACTCCTTCTTTAAGTCCTCAAATGCCGCATTAGCAGCATCACTCCAGAAAAAATTGTCTGTCTTCTTCAACATCTGATACAGAGGGATCGCCTTCTCTCCCAACCTGCTGATAAACCGGCTTAGAGCCGCAATACGACCCACCAGACATAGAACATCATTGATACACGCCGGTTTAGCCCGAGACGTAATAGCCTTGATCTTTTCCGGATTAGCCTCAATGCCCCTGTTAGATACCAAAAAACCTAAGAGCTTGCCTACCGGAACACCAAAAACGCACTTGTCCGGATTGAGCATCATCTTATAAACCCGAAGATTGTCAAAGGTCTCCTTCAAGTCATCTATTAGTGTCTCCTTCTTCCTGGACTTTACCAAAATATCGTCCACATAAGCATGAACATTGCGCCCAATCTGAGTATGAAGACAATTCTGCACACATCACTGATAAGTTGCCTGGGCACTCTTGAGCCCAAAGGGCATAGACACATAACAGAAGGCTCCAAAGGGAGTGATGAAGGTTGTCTTCTCCTGGTCCTTAACTGCCATCTTGATCTGATGATAACCAGAATAAGCATCCAATAAACTCAAACGCTCACAACCCGCCGTAGCATCAATGATCTGATCAATACGAGGGAGAGCAAAAGGATCATCCGGACAAGCCTCGTTCAAGTCCGTGTAATCCACACACATTCGCCAAGTGCCATTCTTCTTAAGCACTAGCACCGGATTAGCCAGCCACTCCGGATGAAAAACCTCAATTATAAACCCTGCTGCTAAGAGCCGGGCTACCTCCTCACCAATAGCCTTGCGCCTTTCTTCATTGAAGCGGCAGAGAAACTGCTTGACCGGTTTATATTTAGGATCAATATTGAGATTGTGCTCAGCGAGTTCCCTCGGTACACCTGGCATGTCAAAAGGTTTCCATGCAAAGATGTCCCGGTTCTTACGGATGAACTCGATGAGCGCGCTTTCCTATTTCGGATCCAGAGTAGTACTGATACTAAACTGTTTGGATGAATCACCAAGAATAAAATCAACCAACTTAGTCTCATCAGCCGGTTTGAACTTCAAGGTCGGGTCATGCTCTGTGGTGGGCTGCTTCAGAGGAGTCATATCTGCCGGATCAACATTATCCTTGTAGAACTTCAACTCTTCTGCTGCGCAAACCGACTCAGCATAGGCCGCATCCCCCTCTTCACAGTCCAAAGCGATCTTACGACTCCCATGCACCGTGATGGTCCCCTTATGACCCGGCATTTTGAGCTATAAATAAACATAACAGGGCCTTGCCATGAACTTTGCGTAGGCCGGCCATCCAAACAAGGCGTGATATGGGCTCTGGATTTTCACCACCTCAAAGGTCAAAGCTTCTGACCTGGAATCATGCTCATCACCAAACACAACCTCCAAAGCTATATTGCCAACCGGATATGCCAATTTACCTATTACCACACCGTGAAAAATAGTGTTTGATGGTTTAAGATTCTTATCCGTCAATCCCATGCGACGGAAGGTTTCATAATACAGGATGTTGATGCTGCTCCCTCCATCCATGAGTACCTTGGTGAACTTATAACCCCCCACCTGAGGGGCCACCACTATAGCCAGATGGCCCGGATTATCAACCCGGGGCGGATGATCTTCTCTGCTCGACATGATGGGCTGCTCGGACCAACGTAAGTAACGGGGTACTGCTGGCTCAACAATGTTAACTGCTCTCTTGTGAAGCTTCTGATCGCGCTTGCACAAGCTAGTGGTAAAAACATGATACTGCCCACTGTTCAACTGCTTCGGGTGACTCTGATAACCCGATTGCTGCTGATTCCCCTGATTATTCTGCTGGTTTTGACCACTTTGGTTGTTCTGGTTGCCCTGATTACCCTGAAATCCTAAGCTTGAACCGCCTCCGCCGTAACCCGGCCAGTGAGACCCTGGACCCCAACCGCCAGACGGACCCTGATCATATCGGAAGATATCAGAGTTTTTGGACTCCCTCATAATGAAGCAATCCTTCCAGAGGTGTGTGGCCGGAACCTCCTTTGTCCCGTGCTTTGGGCAGGGCTGGTTTAATAGGCGCTCCAGATTCATGCCTCCACCATGTTGGGGCGGTTTACCCTTATGACGTTGCGCATTGCCCTGCACATTGCTGTTAGCCACAAAATTCGAATTGTCCGCTTTACGCTTACCGTTGTTCCCATGGCCCGCCTGGTTATGTTGATGTCCCTTTGCACCTCGTGCTTCTTTCCCTTCTCCAGCTTCTCTTCGTCGGACTCGGGATCCTTGGTATTATCAGAATCGGCGTATTTAACCAGAGCTGCCATAAGTGTTCCCATGTCATTGCAGTGACGCTTGAGCCGTCCCAATTTCTGCTTCAGCGACTTAAATCGGCAATTACCCTTCAATGTTATGATTTCTGTATCAGCATTGATGCGGTCCGACGAATGCAGGATTTCTGAAACCCGGCGCACCTAATGAGTCATTGATTCGCCCTCTCCTTGGACACAAGCAGCCAGATCCATGATCGACTTGGGTTGCTTGCACGTATCCTTGAAGTTCGCTATAAACCGGGCCTTCAACTCATCCCATGAACTGATGGAGTTAACGGACAAGCTCTTTAACCAAGTACGAGTCGTTCCGTCCAGCATCATGGTGAAGTATTTCGCGCACGCTGCTTCATCCACATCTAGCATCTCCATTGCAATTTCATAACTCTCGACCCACGTCTCGGGGGGTAAATTGGCGGTGTAGTTAGGCACTTTACGCGGGCCCTTGAAATCCTTAGGCAGTCGCACATTACGCAGAGCCGGGATGAGACACGGTACTCCCCAAGAGCTGAAAGCCGGTCCTTGTTGTACTTTGGTTGAACCGGCGCCGATTGAGGGTTCGCGTACTATGCTGCTAACTGTGCTGCTAATTCGGTCTCCCGACGCGCTCTGCCATTATCCACCACGTCATGGGCATTTGCACCACCGTGCACCGGATTAGGTACCCGAGGGGCGTCACGGTTCCGCGCACTGCTTGACACAGCCGGTTCCTCAATGTGCCTGCTGTAACTCTTGCTTGGGCGGGGGGGTCGATGAATTCTGTCTCGGCTATACGAGTAAGCTTGCTGCTGCACCATCGCGGTTTGAAGAAGATCCCTGGCCCGCCGTGTCTCAACCGCCGCCGTAGATTCTCCCTCCATCGGAATAGCTGCTAACCGAGACGCCGCAACAATCATGTTATCCAAAGGGGTGGAGAAGTGACCCGGCGGGGGTGGCATGTATTGCAGTGGATTATCTGTGCGTCGGGGCGGGTCCATCACCCGTGGCTGATCCGGCCCTCCAGTCCCAGGCGCTTCGGTCTGGTTTACTGCTGCCAAGTTACTGGGTCCTGCTCCTTGTGTGTTGAAGAGACTCATTGGCTCATAAACCAGCGGTAGACGAGACTGATGCCTCCTCCTCAACACCTCGTTCGAAGCATTCTGATCTAGCATAAGCTGGTAATTCTCTGCCTGAATCCGCTCTGACTGGGCATCTAAAGCGGCACGTTCATCAGACATCCTGGTTTCCTCAGCCGCCAAGTCCTCCTTGGCCTGAGTTATCTGATCCCGCAGCTTTGTGACCTCCGCGTTATGCCGATCCTGAGTCTCCGGGGTAACTGCCATGGTCAACAATGTCATCCAGGCGTCCAACAAACTGGAAAGAACATTAGCCGGCCGGCGCGCGGGGCCTCCTGCCCCGGCTGCCGATCCGGAAATCATTGCTGCTGCAGTTGAAGATTGCAATGTGGGTTGTGTACCGGCCATGAAGATTGCAACCAGGTTTGGTTGTTCAAAAGGGTCCGGAATACTGTCGCCATCGGAACACCCCCGAACCGGCCATCTTGCATCTGGTACAGCGACTCGGTTTCGCCGATGGACGATTCGCCATCAGAGTAAACGGCCGTCTCACCGTTGGACACCAGTTCAGATTCCACGCCATGAATGAATCCTACGAATGCATGCTTCATGGCAGGCTTAGCCCGGACAGGACTCGCACGCTAAGCCATCTTGACGAGGTCGGTGCAGATGTCCGGCTCAGGGCCCGGTTCGCCGATCTTGCCGATGAAAACGTGAATTCCGCCGAAGGGGACCCGGTACCCGTACTCGATTGAGCCGGCCTCAGGGCCCCAGCCTGCATCGTCAATGTAGAGCTTGTCGCGATGACTCTAGGCCATCTGGCCAGCCGCGTATCCCTTGAGTCCTTCAAAGTTGCCCTTTAAGAACTCGAAACCATCATGCGATAGCCCCACGGTGGGCGCCAACTGTCGTGGAATTAACACGTCAGATGTCCTGGTGAGAGGACTTAGTCGTGGAGCCATCGCAACGAGATTAGCAAAAAGGGGTTAAACTGGACAAAGGACACGGGGAGTTTATACTGTTCGACACCTTGCGGTGAAGGTAAAATCCTACGATCCAGTTGTGGTGGAATTGATGGGTCTTGATTAGCAGGGAGCGAATCTGCTTTTCCTATCTCTCGAGTTGTTGTTTCTTGTCCCTGAACCGCCGTCGGGTTGTCCCTTTATATACATAGGTTGATGCCCGGCCGGTCTACAGAATCCCAAGGCCAGCTCATATAGGAGTCCAGCTCGGTTTCTTCCTTTCCCTAACTTACAATACAAGTTACACATCCTAAGGCGGTTTACATACATGGGCCCTAATCCTCCATTGGCCTCTAGGCCTCTAAGCTTCTGTAGTAAAACGCCATAGTCATCATCTTCATGGGCTTCTGTACAGATGACTCTTTGTGAATATAATCTGGCCCCTCCTGGGCGGTTTACACTCAGTAGTTATATCCCCAACAGCAGTCGAAGACCAACTTTAGTCAGGATAGCTTGTACTAGTTGTCCCCCTTCAAAATGGCCGTTGTTGGCTCCCTTCCCGCTCAATATTTGGGAAGAGGACCAGGGCCCCTATAAATAGAGATAGCCATCACAGTAGAAAGGGATTGAATCCTTCCCTAACAGAACACCGCACCAGCTCAAGAACACCCCTCGCGAGGCTGTTCTTCCCCTGTACTGTTCATCATCAGCCCCAGAGGCAATCCACCACACCACACACTGAATTAGGGTATTACACCACAACGGTGGCCCGAACCAGTATAAACCTTGTGTCCCTTGTGTTTTTCATCGTGTATCTTAGATTCGCGGCGAGGTTTTGGGGCGTGGATCGGTAGGGAGAAGATCTTCGTGCGCACCCCAGAGTTCGAACCTTAAGGGTTTTGCCGGAACCCGATATCCGACATTTGGCACGCCAGGTAGGGGTGCGCAGGAGCTCCTCCGTCCGTCAACCCGCTCTCCATCAACACTGCACTTCGCCCTCATGGCGGACAACGTGCCACCGGCGCCGGCAGCCGGCGCCAGCGCTGGGGCCAAAGGGCTCCGAGCCTTGGCCCCCGCCTTGCGATAGGTGCAGTGGCCACACAAGTTCAAGCCAGAGATGCCGCCGCGCTACAACGGTGTGGCGGATCCGCTGGCTTTCCTGCTGGCGTATGAGGAGGCCGTCCTCAAGGCCGGGGGCGATGACAGGGTCATGGCTAACTGGCTTCCCATGGCCCTCACCGGCATCCCACGCGTGTGGATGCTCTACTTGCCAGCGGCTTCTGTGGCCTCCTGGGAGGAGCTGCGCAACCTCTTCCTCGCCCACTACGCTGCACCGGCGCCCCCGGTCATCGCAGCTCTCCTAGGCGGCTCGCAGGTGCCGCCCTCGGGCCGCCACGTCAAGCTGTTTGTTCTCCAGATTGGCGCCGCCCTCACGCAGCACGGAGCTCCCCTGGGCTGGGTGGCACCCGAGGCCGACCTCACCTTCAGCTCCGATGATCACCCCGTCAACACCGCCTGCTCGGGTGCGCTCCCAATGCTTTGCACGCCCACCATCTGCCAGGTGGCCGTCACCAGGACCCTCATCGACGGCGGTGCCGGCCTCAACGTGCTCTCGGTGGAGGCCGTCAGCCTCCTCCATGTACCGCTGGAACGGCTCCATCCCAGCAAGCCCTTCTCGGGCGTCGGAGGCGGTTCCTCCGACTCCCTGGGGTAGATCCGCCTCCCGGTGACCTTCGACACACATGACAACTTCCGCATGGAACTGGTCAACTTCGACATCGCCCGCATCGGCCACCCGTACAACGCCATCCTCGGCTACCCAGCCTTGGCCCAATTCATGGCGGCAACCCATCCGGTCTACAACCTCATGAAGATGCCCGGGAGTAGCAGCACCCTCACCGTGGCTGGAGATACCAAAGATGCTCTACAAGCGCTCAAGCTCGCCCTCAAGACAGTCGCGGCTGCACAGCCCGCCAGCACTGAGACCCCCAAGGCCAAGGGGGTTGCGCCAACCAAGAAGAAGCAGTTGTTCACCCAAGACAAGGAAAAAACCAAGCAGGTACCAGTTGATGAGGATGGGTCCTCCGGCGCCACCTTCACCATAGGTGCCAATCTCGACCCCAACCAAGAGGAGGCAATGGTGAAATTCCTGCGCTCGAACGAGGTGTTCACGTGGGAACCCAAACAGCTAGCGGGGGTCCCAAGACAGGTGATTGAGCATCACCTGAATGTGTGCCCTAATGTATGCCCCGTGAAGCAGAAAGCAAGGCGGCAGTCCACCAAGAAGCAGGACTTCATCATCCAAGAAACACGCAAACTGAAGCGGCAGGTGTCATTCACGAGGTTTGCTACCCCGAATGGCTGGCAAACCCTGTTGTTGTGCCGAAAAAGGGAGGAAAGGAGCGCATGTGCATCGACTTCACCAACCTCAACAAGGCCTGCCCTCAAGATCCATCCCCACTCCCTCGCATCGACCAAATTGTTGACTCCACCGCTGAGTGCGACCTGCTATGCTTCCTGGATGCATTTTTGGTCTATCATCAAATCAAGATGGCGATAGAAGACGTGGAGAAGACGGCCTTCCTAACCCAATGCAGGTTGTACTGCTACACCTGCATGCCGCTCGGGTTGCGCAACATGGGCGCAACCTTCCAGCGACTGATGCATATCGCCTTGGGCCGGCAGCTCGGGAGAAACGCCGAGGCCTACGTCAACGACATTGTGGTGAAGTCTTGGTAGGCGAAGACCTTGATCAAGGACCTAGAAGAAACCTTCGCGAGCCTCCGTGAAGTGGACCTGCGGCTCAACCCGGAGAAGTGTGTGTTTGGCATTCCTTCTAGCAAGCTGCTGGGCTTCCTTGTGTCCCATAGAGGAATCGAGGCCAACCCAGAGAAGGTCAAGGCAATCAAGGACATGAGTCCGCCGAAAACCCTCCGGGAAATACAGAAGCTCGCTGGGTGCGTAACTGCGTTAGGACACTTCATCTCCAAGATGGGGGAGCGCGCCTTGCCTTTCTTCAAGCTGATGAAGAAGAAAGGCACGTTCGAATGGACACAGGAGGCCGATGAAGCGTTCCAAGACCTCAAGAAGTACCTAACCAGCCGTCCTGTGATGGTGGCACCGCGCCCTCTCGAGCCCCTGGTGCTCTACCTCACCGCCATGCCCTACTCCGCCAGCGCAGCTCTGGTGGCAGTTCAGGAAGAGCGCCAGGTCAAGGCTGCATCACGACTAGCCACGGCCCCGGCCGCAGTAGCTCAAGACCAGGAAGGCCTCGCGAAGGCCACGGCCTCGATAGATGGAGACCAGCCTCAGCAGAAGGACGCCCCCAGGGCTGAAGGGGTCTCACCAAGCGGCCAGAAGCTGGGGGCCCCGATGTCTCAGGAGGCGCTTAACTCTCTGGAGGGCACGAGTTTTGTCAGCACACCCGCCCTTGTCGAGCATCCGGTGTACTTCGTCAGCACGCTGCTGCGGGATGCTAGGGCATGATACCCCATGACGCAGGAGCTCTTGCTTGCACTGCTGGTGGCCTTGCAAGTTGCAGCATTACTTTCAAGGTCATCCCATCAAGGTCGTCTCGGCCTACCCGTTGGAGAGGGTACTTAGGAGCCCCAATTCTGCTGGAAGGGTCACCGAATGGAACATCGAGCTGCAAGCATTTCAGTTGGAATTCAGCACAACCAGGGTCGTCAAGGGAGCCACACTTGCAGATTTTGTGGAAGAATGGACAGAGGCGCCGGGGCTCGAAGCAGGCGAAGATCGGTCACTTTCCCCAGGAAGTGAGGCACCAGACTAATGGGTCATGTACTTTGGTGGAGCATTCTCACGACACGGCGCGGGGGCTGGCGTAATGCTTATATCCCCCACCCAGGACAAGCTCTATTACGCTGTGCAGCTCTATTTCCAGCATGGCGAGAAGGTCTCCAACAACATAGCAAAATACAACGGCCTCATAGCGGGCCTAAAGGCTGCAGCAGCACTGGGGGTGAAGCGCCTCATCATCAAAGGTGACTCACAGCTCCTCGTCAACTTCTCCAACAAAGTTTACGAGCCAAAGGATGAGCACATGGAGGCGTATCTTGCGGAGGTACACAGGATGTAAAAGCAATTTTGGGGGCTGGAGTTGCAGCATGTGCCCCGCGGCACCAACCAAGAGGCTGATGACATCGCCAGGAGGGCATCCAGGCGGTTGCCCCAGGAGCCTGTCGTTTTCGAGGAACGGCTCTTCAAGCCCTTGGCAGCACCGTCACTGTCAAGCACAGCGCAACCTTGGGAAGAACTCCCTCAACCGCCTGCCACCGGAGCCCCGGCCCGTGGCCCAACCTCGGGAGCACACTTGCTCCTGGCGCTGGAGCCTCAGGAGGGATGCTGGACTACGGAATTCAAGGACTACCTGATGCAAGGGACTCTACCAGAGAAGACGGACGACGCGGAACGCGTGGCCCGGCAGGCCACGGCCTACTACATCCAAGACGGAGAGCTCTACCGAAAGCGGCCAAACGATGTTTCCCTGCGTTGCATCTCAAGGGAACAGGGGAAGGAGTTGTTGGCTGCCATACACGTTGGAGATTGTGGACACCACTCGTCATCATGGACCCTCGTCACAAAGGCGTTTCGCAATGGGTTTTACTGGCCTACAGCACTCAACGACGCAATCGAACTCATGAAGGCTTGCGAAGCCTGCCAATTCCATGCCAAGCAGATTCATCAGCCAGCTCAGGGCCTGCAGACCATCCCACTCTCATGGCCGTTCGCGGTCTGGGGGCTGGATATCTTGGGCCCGTTCCCTTGGGCGCCTGGGGGCTACCGCTACCTCTACGTCTCCATTGACAAGTTCACCAAGTGGGCGGAGGTGTAAGCCGTCCGCACCATCCCAGCTGGCTCTGCAGTCAAGTTCATCAAGGGCCTTGTGAGCCGATTCGGGGTCCCTAATCGCATCATCACCGACAACGGTTCGCAGTTCACCAGCAGTCTCTTCAAAACATATTGTGCTAACCTTGGAACGCAGATATGCTACGCTTCGATGGCACACCCCCGGAGTAACGGCCAGGCAGAACGCGTCAACACAGAGGTCCTGAAAGGCCTCAAAACCAGGACCTTCAAGAAGAAGCTGGAGGCCTGCGGCAGGGGCTCGTACGATGTGCTCTAGTCCGTGCTGTGGTCCATCTCCACTACCGCCACCAAGTCGACCAGCGAGACCCCGTTCTTCCTCGTCTACGGAGCAGAGGCGGTCCTCCCTCAAGAGGTCAGACGTCATTCGGCGCGGGTCCTAGCGTTTGATGAAGCGCAACAGGACGCCATGCAAGGGATGGACCTCGTGCTAGGGGAGGAACACCGTCGGGAGGCCGCACTACGAGCGGTGAGATACCAGCAGGCTCTACGGTGGTATCTGTAACACCCCGGATTCGTTGCGCCAGGTGTCTGCCAGTTATTCGCCTTCTTTGCCATGTCATTTTCTTGCATGTTGCATTTTGTCATGTCATCATGTGCATTTCATTTTGCATACGTGTTCGTTTATTGCATCCGAGCATTTTCCCCGTTGTCCGTTTTGCAATCCGACACTCCTATGTCCTCCGGCGTTCCCCTTTTTGTCTCTTGTTGTGATCGGGTGTTAAACATTCTCGGAATGGCCCGAGGTTTGCCAAGCGGCCTTGGTATAGCACCGGTAGACCGCCTGTCAAGTTTCGTGCCATTTGGAGGTCGTTTGATACTCCAACGGTTAACCGGGGAACCGTTAAAGCCTCTTTCTCTTTGCAGCCCAACACCCCTTCCAAACTGGCCCAAAACCCATCTAACTCCCCTCCATGCTCTCGGTCGTTCGATCACGATCGCGTGGCCGAAAACCGCACCTTATTTGGACTCTCCTAGCTCCCCCTACCTATATAAACACCCCTCCCCCGAAATTCGCGGATCAATCCCTGTCCAAACCCTAGCGAATCCTCCCCGCCGCCACCGGACGCGTCCGCCCCGCGCCCGGACATGTCCAACCGCCGCCCTGTCCAATTTGCCGCCAACACCTGTCGCCGCCGCCTCCCGCCACCGTGCGGCCCGCGGAGCCCATCGCGGGCC
>NC_057810.1:521667215-521673627 GCF_018294505.1 Triticum aestivum | reverse complement strand
CGCCGTCCCGCCGCCTGCTCGTCCCCGCGTCGGCCAGGAGCGCCGCCGCCCGGGCTCCCCATCGACCCCGCCGCCCGGCCGCGCCCTTGCCGGCCGCCGCCCGCGTTGTCCCGCCGGACTCCGCCGCCTCCCCTCGGTTTCTCCGCCGCCGGAGCGTCTTGTCCGCCGCTGCTTTCGTTCGGCGCCGCCGTGCGCCCGCGCCGCCCTGTCTCCTCGCCAGCGCCTCGCCCTCCCCTTGCCGGAGGCCGCCTACCTCTCCGGAGTTCGGATCCATCCCCTCAAGACTAGATCCACCGGGAGACGATCCAAACGCCGCCCCATCCCGGATCTAGTCATCCCCGAACCGTCCCGTCCAGCTTTCCACGAGGGTATATTTTTGGCTAAGTCCCGAAATATTTTGCATTAGCATGCCATGTTCATCGCATCATAACTTGCTGCATACTGCTCCGTTACGTGCGTGTAATACGAAAAATTGTTCACCTCGACGAGTACTTCATTTCATTCCATTGCATCATGTTCATTTGAGTCCATCTTGATGCCTGAATCATCGTTTCAAGAGTGCATGTTGCTGTTAATCTGTTGAAACAGTTATAACATGCTCTTTTGTCATTTTTTCCATGATTGATGTGTGCATCTTATGAACTTGAGCCCTACATATGTTTTGAACTATGCCATGCCATCTTTACAGGGGTGTATGCCATGTATTTTTGTGATCAATGTGGTGACTAGCACAAGCATCTAAACTAGGCCTCGTGATGTTGCTGATTTCAGTCCCTGTTCTGCTGTTATTTTTATGCCATGTAAACTTGATGCTACAGAGAGATCCATGCTTATTTTGAGATACTTCAGTAAGGATGTTTTGTACATATGGTTATGAGCTATCCATCCATGCCCCTGGTTGCATTTATAGCTTGCTGTAGATTGTTCATATCTTGCTCCAAAGTTGCTAAATGATGTTGCTGTCAGCCTGTTAACATGAAGTTCAATGTTGCCATGATTGTTGTTAGTGATCCATGCACCCTATGAACTTGCTCTTGCCATGCTTAGCTTCATAAACATGTCTTCTTACTGCTGGTTGCCTTGTCATGCTATATAATGCTCTGTGGTGAGTGATACAAGCTCATCAACATGCCTACTTATTGTTGTTCCTGCCATGTATGAATCTGTCATATAACTTGCTATGTTTACATGGGTGCCATCATATCTTCTGATCCTTTTTGGCTCTTGGTCAATAAGGGACTTTTGTTATATGCAATTATTAGATTAATGACCGTGCCTTTTGTTTTCATGTTAGGGTGCTGTAGCATGTTGTTTTGGTGCTTGCAATATGCCTAGTTGCTGTTTTGGACAGATTGTTATTATAACTTGTTTCATGTGTGTGTGTTGAACCGTTGCTCCATTTTGAGTGTGCTCTATATGAAACTTGCTTGATTTTGCATGTAGTTTCATATTATCATGTTGCAACCTTGTTTTGGTGTGTTTGCTTGATGTTTGTTTGCATTTTGCATCAATGTCATACTTAACTTGTTTTGCTCATATCTTCTAGACCGTAGCTCCGAATTAAATGAACTTTATATGTAACTTGACTAGAATCTCGTGTAGATCATCTTGGTGCATCTTAACTTGCTGTTTAACAACTTGAACATAAGATTTATTCAGATCTGGACCAACTTCGAAATTTACATATGAGGACTTACCAGAATTGTTATATGTTGTTCCCGGCCTCATTTAAACTTGTCTTGATGTGTTGCTCTTGTTTGCATCATCTCTTGCCATGAGTAGCTTCATGTAGCCTTGTCATGCATCATGCTTGTTGTGCATCATGCCTTGTTCATGTGTGGTATGTTTACTATGTTGTGTGCTTCTTCTCGATAGTTCCCATTTTGTTGCGATCGTGAGGATTCATTCGTCTACGCTTGGCTCGTCTTCGTGGCTTCATCCGTTCGTCTTCTTCATGGACTCGTTCTTCTTCCTTGCGGGATTTCAGGCAAGATGACCACTACCCTGGATCTCACTACTATCATTGCTATGCTAGTTGCTTCGTTCTATCGCTATGCTGCGTTACCTATCATTTGCTCTTCAAGCCTCCCAAATTGCCATGAACCTCTAACCTTTGACACCCTTCCTAGCAAACTGTTGATTGGCTATGTTACCGCTTCGCTCAGCCCCTCTTATAGT
This sequence comes from Triticum aestivum, assembly GCF_018294505.1. Taxonomy (NCBI): domain Eukaryota; kingdom Viridiplantae; phylum Streptophyta; class Magnoliopsida; order Poales; family Poaceae; genus Triticum; species Triticum aestivum. The sequence continues at coordinate 521,671,449 of NC_057810.1, read as the reverse complement.
GTTGTTAGTTGCAGGTGAAGTTGAAGATTTCTCCATGGCGGACAGGATTATGTTGGGATATCACAATATCTCTTATTTAATTAATGCATCTATATACTTGGTAAAGGGTGGAAGACTCGGCCTTATGTCTGGTGTTTTGTTCCACTCTTGCCGCCCTAGTTTCCGTCATACCGCTGTTATGTTCCCGGATTTTGCGTTCCTTACGCGGTTGGGTGATTTGTGGGACCCCCTTGACAGTTCGCTTTGAATAAAACTCCTCCAGCAAGGCCCAACCTTGGTTTTACCATTTGCCTCACCTAGCCCTTTTTCCCTTGGGTTTTTGGAGCCCGAGGGTCATCTTTATTTTAGCCCCCTCGGGCCAGTGCTTGTCTAAGTGTTGGTCCGAACCGAGCAGCCTGCGGGGCCCCCTCGGGGAAACTCGAGGTCTGGTTTTACTCGTAGCTTGACTTATCTGGTGTTTCCCTGAGAACGAGATATGTGCAGCTCCTATCGGGATTGTCGGCGCATCGGGTGGCTTTGTTGGTCTTGTTTTACCATTGTCGAAATGTCTTGTAAACCGGGATTCCGAGTCTGATCGGGTCTTCTTGGGAGAAGGAATATCATTCGTTGATCACGAGAGCTTATCATGGGCTAAGTTGGGACACCCCTGCAGGGTATTATCTTTCGAAAGCCATGCCCGCGGTTATGGGCAGATGGGAATCTGTTAATGTCCGGTTGTAGATAACTTGACACCAGATCCAAATTAAAACGCATCAAGTGTGTGGGTAGCCGTGATGGTCTTTTCTCGGCGGAGTCCGGGAAGTGAACATGGTTTTTGGGTTATGTTTGACGTAAGTAGGAGTTCAGGATCACCTCTTGATTATTGCTAGCTTCACGACCGTTCCGCTTGCTCTCTTCTCGCTCTTATTTGCGTATGTTAGCCACCATATATGCTTAGTCGCTGCTGCAACCTCACCACTTTACCCCTTCCTTTTCCCATTTAGCTTTGCTAGTCTTGATACCCATGGTAATGGGATTGCTGAGTCCTCGTGGCTCACAGATTACTACAACAACAGTTGCAGGTACAAGTTATGCGATGATCATGACGCGAGAGTGATCCTTGCTTGCATTGAGTTCTTCTTCTACTTCTTCTTCGATCAGGGGATAGGTTCCAGGTCGGCAGCCTGGGCTAGCAGGGTGGATGTCGTTTGAGTTTCTGTTTGTGTTTCATCCGTAGTCGGATGGTGCTCTTATGTAAGATGATGTTGTATTCGTGTGGCATTGTATGCCTCTTGTATGTATCCCCATCTATTATGTAATGTTGATTTAATGATATCCACCTTGCAAAAGCGTTTCAATATGCGGGTCTATCCTTGGTGGGACCTTCGAGTTCCTTTTGGATAGGGTCGCATATTGGGCGTGACAAGTTGGTATCAAAGCCTCGACCGACCCTAGGAGCCCCCTTGATTGATCGTGTAGTTTGGCCGTTGTCGAGTCTAGAAGAAAACTGATTTTGGAGTCTAGTTATATCGGAGAGTAGGAATTCTTTTTTTTACTCCTCAGCCCCTTCGTCGCTCTGGTGAGGAATCTTGACATAGGTGTTTTAAATTACTCCTCTTCCCTTTCAAATTTTCTTTAGGTTCATGCAGGTGGTTTTCCGATCGTTGGTTCTCAGCTCTTTTATCCGGTGCATTTCTCGTCAAGTTGACTCGAGCCTCTTCATCTTTGAGTTCAATCCTCAGTTGTTTTCTTTTCCCACCCACCCACCCTTCTTCTTCTCGGAACCGGAGTCCGTAATCGGGTATCCATCCTACTCGTGTGAAGTATTTGCTTTCTTTCCTCAATGATTTCAACCGGTGTTTTATCTTCAAGTTATTCGTCGGTTTCCCCTTCCAAGTTGCCTTTGTTTTCCCGCCCTCCCACCCTCTTCTTCCCGGAGTTTGAGTATGTTTCGAGCATCAATTTCATTCGTGTGGAGCCCCTTCAGTCTTCCCTCAATTATTTCAACCGGTGATTTCTCGTCTCGTTAGTCATTCTTCATCTCTTTTCTTTTCCGGTGGACTCAATTCAAGTTTTCGGTGTTGATCGCAGTCTTTTCCTTGGATGAAGTGTTCTCCTTGCTCGTTCGGCTCTCGCCACTCAATCATTCCGGAGTTGGGAAGACATCTCAGGAGATTCGTCTGTGTTTGAATTAATTCGAGGTTGTCACCTCATTCAAATATTTCAATTGTTTTGGTGCATCATCTATCTTTTCAACAATCCTTTTCAACGGTGTTATCTCTTCAGTGGGCCCTAACCCACAGGTCTTTTCCCAGGATCTTACCTGACTCTTCTAATTATTCCGGAATTATTCCCAAATTCTTTTCAAGTGTGATGTAAGAATGGATTCCATCAGTCACATGCCTAGTCAAGATCGATTTCAAATCATTTCATTGTTGGCTCAACCTCTTCGCTTTTCATTCTCCCGGAGTATCTCAGTAATTTTGGTGGTGTTTCTTGTCGTTAGTTGAAGATCGAAGAAGAGTTTTTTCCTCTAAATCTTGTCTGTTCTCTCGAAGATTCACGGTTCTAGTTTCATATTATCCTCTCAATTTATTCCATTTGTCAGATGTTCTTTACTTACCCATCCGGAGTATGTCAGTAGTAGTTTTCCCATTTCTTTTTACCGGAGGCCATCATTCCAGTTATCGTTCTCTATTTATCCCGGTGCTTCGTTCAAGTGTTCTTTAATCAGCTCATGATCTCTTTGTTCTTTTGCATCTAAATCCCCTCTAGCATATTGGTTCTTCTAATTCTTCCCGGTGATTCATTCTTTTTCGTGAGTCATTTTTGAATTCTTATGGTGGTTCGCTCAAGATTCTTTTTCTTTGATTATCATATTAATCCATTCGTTCTTTCCAATCCTACCGGTGGTTCATGAAGACCTTCTCAAGTTTGCGATATGTCACTTCTCAATTCTTTTTCAAGAAGAATAAGTAGTATGCAAAATCCATTGCTTGTCACCAATTTTATGTGATGAAGGACAAGCATACAATAAATCTTTTGCTTATTTCATCCAAGCGAGTAATCCCTTCCTTCGGAGTTTGTTCTTGGTGTATAAATTCTAGCTCCAAGTGTTTTCATCTTTTATTTCCCGGAGTACAAAATTTCCTCGGCCATCTCGTCGGAACCTCCATCTAAATCATTGTAAGATTTAATCTTATTCTTTTCATCCTTCAGTTCTATCTCATCATCCTTTTTATTACCGGAGTTCTTCATGGTGATTCTTCATGATTTAATTCATTCTCCTAAGAGTTCATCAAGTATTGTTCCATCCTCTCAAGCTCGTGTTCCATTCTTCCATGTTTCAACCGGAGTGCTGCCTAAATCCTTTCAGTCTTACTCGTTTCTTATCTCATTCTAACCGGAGTAGTTTCATAGTCTATCTGATTCCGTAAGCTTTCGATTCTTGTCATTCTCGTCGTTCCTCTCTTCTTCTTGAGTGCTCTCGATTCTTTGCTTCTTCTCTTGAGTTCTTGTTTCACCTCATCCCTTTTCCCTTCCGTCTCGGTCCTAAGATCTCGGGACGAGATCTCTTGTTAGTAGAGGAGTGTTGTAACGCCCCGGATTCGTTACGCCAGGTGTCTACCAGTTATTCGCCTTCTTTGCCATGTCATTTGCTTGCGTGTTGCATTTTGTCATGTCATCATGTGCATTTCATTTTGCATATGTGTTCGTTTATTGCATCCGAGCATTTTCCCCGTTGTCCGTTTTGCAATCCGACACTCCTATGTCCTCCGGCGTTCCCCTTTTTGTCTCTTGTTGTGATCGGGTGTTAAACGTTCTCGGAATGGCCCGAGGTTTTCCAAGCGGCCTTGGTCTAGCACCGGTAGACCGCCTGTCAAGTTTCGTGCCATTGGGAGGTTGTTTGATACTCCAACGGTTAACCGGGGAACCGTTAAAGCCTCTTTCTCTTTGCAGCCCAACACCCCTTCCAAACTGGCTCAAAACCCATCTAACTCCCCTCCATGCTCTCGGTCGTTCGATCACGATCGCGTGCCTGAAAACCGCACCTTATTTGGACTCTCCTAACTCCCCCTACCTATATAAACATCCCTCCCCCGAAATTCGCGGATCATCCCTGTCCAAACCCTAGTGAATCCTCCCCGCCGCCACCGGACGCGTCCGCCCCGCGCCCGGACATGTTCAACCGCCGCCCCGTCCAATCCGCCGCCGACACCTATCGCAGCCGCCTCCCACCACCGCGCGGCCCGCG
>NC_057810.1:521343002-521357565 GCF_018294505.1 Triticum aestivum | reverse complement strand
ACTCGCCTAAGTTAAAAACACTCCAAGTGGAGAGCAACCCTCCCACTCGGGGGCTTAGCCGCGACCCTATACTCGCCTAAGTTAAAAACACTCCGAGTGGAGAGAAACCCTCCCACTCGGGGGGCTTAGCCGCGACCCTGTACTCGCCTAAGTAAAAACACTCTGAGTAGAGAGCGATCCCCCCACTTGGGAGCTTAGCTGCAACCCCGTACTCGCCTAAGTCACAAAGATCATCTGAGCAACGTCACAAGTACAACATACGCTCCATCTAGATTTGCAAGGACGACAAGGTGTTGACTAAACACAACGTCAGAGCTGCGTCACAAGTACAATGTACGCTCCATCTTGATCTACAAGGACGACGAGGTGTCGACCGAACACATCGTCAGAGCTGCGTCACAAGTACAATGTACGCTCCATCCCAATCCGCAAGGACGACGAGGTTTCGAGTGAACACATCGTCAGAGCCACTCGATGAAAGGTGAAAAGATCAAGTTCACACAGAATCGAAATACATTCAAAAGTGATAAAGGCAAAGCCATCATATTCAAGGAAAACCAAGTTCAGATAAATCCCGCAAAAGTTCGGAACCGCAACGGGCAGAAGTACTCAGGCATCAAGCCTGAAAGAGTTTATTGGTTACATAACCACTCGGCATTCCGAGGCAAATAAAGGTGGAGCATAATGTTTGTTCACTCGGTAGGAGGAGGACTTGCTGGATCGACAGAGCTGTCAAGGTCGATGCTGTCTGTGATGCGAGTGGTGGCGTCAAGGAAGGTGTCCATGAAGGACTGGAAGCTGAGCTTCTTAGTGTTGGAAACCTTGAGAGCCGCCAGCTTGTCTTCTCTGACATCCTTGCAATGGACTCGGACCAACGATAGAGCAACTCGGCGCCACAACGAGCAGATGACTTCTTCCATTCCTGCACTCGACCAGGGATTTGGTTCAGTTGGGTCATCAAAGACTCGAGATCTTTTGGGAGTTCCACTTGAGGCCAGAGTTCAGCGTCGATCCGTGACATTGCCACCTTCAGAGGAGCGAGATAATCCACAACACTGTCCAGACGAGACTCCAATCACAGCACACTAATTGCAATGTCATCTTTGACAGGAGAGTTTATGGGGTCAAGACCTGTCTCGACCTGCCCAGTCTTTGCTTCACAGTCTTGACAAAGTTCTGCACAGTCAGAAAAGCGGTGAGTCGACAGTTTAACGAGACGTGTCAGTCGGTACCGACAAATCAGTCGAACAAAAGGAAATACCTTCAAGCTTCAAGACCAGCTTCTCAGCGAGCCGTCCCAGATAAGCCTCCAATTCACCCTTCTTGGCCTTGAGACTTCCAACTTCTTCAGTCAAGCTTTCCTTGTCCTTCTTCAGCCGCGCAACCTCCTTGTTAGCTTCGGTAACGGCAGTCTTCAACTTGGAGTTCTCCTCTTCCAACTTGTTGAACAAGGCCATCTTCTTGTCAGCAAGTGTTGTTTTCTCTCGCGCCTCCTTCTGGGCTGCGGCAAGGTCTTGATCCTTCTTCTCTAGAGCCTGCTCCATTTTCTCTAAAGAAATAACATTCTTCAGACGAGCTTGGAGTTGACGGTTTTCACTATGCACATCTGTTCGAGTGGAATCACTCGGTTCAAGAGACTAAAAAAAGAGTCATGAGGTAGACAGTCGACAAATTATTACCTCCCATGGTAGCTGCTTCGTCCCGGGCCTTCTTGAGATTCTTCTTGGCCAGCTCCAGATCGAAGTTAAGGCTGATCTGCTTCTTCTCCAGTTTAGAAAATTGAGCTCCAAGATCATAAAATTTCTATGGTAAGCAAATAAAATATGTTAGTCGACGGGAACAAAAGTCAATCGCAGCGAAAATTGCTCTAGGACTACCGCCGAATCAAACATTCAACAGTAGTCTCGGGGACTACACCCAGTAGGTGCACTTAGTGTGCCCTCACTGGTCTGGTTTTCCACTCGGCATGGTCTGCCCAGCATGAGTATAAAAAAGAAGAGAGAGAGATTCTCAGACCCCAGCCGACTACCAGCAGTCGACCGCGGTCTCGGGGACTACACCCAGTGGGTGCACTCAGTGTGCCCCCACTGGTCTGGATTCCACTCGACTCAATTTGGTCGACTCAAGTGGAGGAACTATTCAACACCAAGTCAATAACACCCAGTAGGTGATTGGATGCAAAATACAGACCCATGATAGATGCACATAAAAGGTTCCGAAACGCTCATCCAAGGACACCTCATAGACAATGAAGCAATAGTAGCAACTACCACTACTCGAAGGACCGGTCGGAAACCAACTAACCTTGACATTGACCTGCAGAGCAGTGCTGGCATTGTAGGCAACCTGACTGGCCTCGTGCACCATCTTCATCTACTCCATCACAAGGTTTGCCTGGAGGAGGGCCTCCATGGCAGCACTCGGCGGGTCGTCTGGAGTGTGGTATGCAGCAAAGAGTGATGACGGCAATATAGTCAGAGCGATCACAGGATCCGAAGCATGGAGTTGAGCGGGCGCGACAGAGACCTGAGCAGTCGATGCCGAAGGACGATCAGTCGACAGTGGATTGGAAAAGGTAACATTGTCCCGAGCCGGATCTCCATATCGATGGACCACCGTCGCTGGTGCCGAGGTCGACTGAGGCACCTGACCCTCGGCCGTCCTCCCGCTTGAAGCCCTGCCCTTCCTTCTCGTGTATTTTAGAGGCACTTCTTCCTCATCATCCGGAAGCTCAATGACGTCCCGCGGAACTACAACAAAAACCAACCATAAGGGTTCAATCGACCAATAATCCAGCCGTCAAAGCAAGTACAAAGTTGCAAGATCATGCCGGCTTTGGAAGTAGTTGCGTCATCAGTCTCCTCATCACCCGGAGCCTTGTCAATTTCCATAAAGGTCCCGGAAGTTGCAGCACTGAAAAGTTCACGATCCACTCGATCAGAGCAAGAGTACGAGCCAATAAGAGAACACAGAAAGGCAGAACACTCACGCAGAAGCAACGGGAACGTCCATATTGATCTTGGGCAGAGTCTTCCGAGACTTCGACGGGGCAACCTTGGGATGCTTGGCGACCTTCTCCGACAGCTCCAGAGTCGAAGTCCGAGTGCGCTTATGCACTACTCGGAGCCGTAGTCTTGCCACGCCCGCCCGCTGGATCATGGATCTGCTTGGATCGGCGCTCGGTGCGAGGTGGTGAGTCGACTTCCTCCTCTTTGTCGCCTGGCTCATCACTCTCCTCCTCGTCATCATCATCTGGAGATTGCCACTCACCACTCTCCTCTGCACTATCCACTCCCTCCTGGACCCTCTCCTGGGCCTGTTCCCCGTTCGGCATCGAGTACATCTCGGTATAAATCTGCAAGACAAGAAGTTAATCAAACATCAGTCAGATTCGGAAACAGTTACAAGACAGATTGAAGTACACTCGGAAGCGGGGATCAGACCTTGTCCGGCTGGTTGTCAGTGTCGAATGGATCGACTCTCCTGGCTTCCCTGGGGTTATCCTTTTTCCCTGTAATGCCCTTCAGCCACAGGGACACCGTCTCATCCGTAACCTTCTCTGGGTGAACCCGAGCAGTGTCATTGGCACCCGAGTACATCCACATCGAGTGGTCACGAGCTTAGAGCGGCTGGATGCGTCGACTGAGAAATACCTCCAACAAATCCATGCCAGTTACACCCCGACGGACCAACTGAACTACCCTCTCGACCAACATGTCCGTTTGCACTCTCTCCGCTGTGGTCACGGTCAGAGAAGAAGTTGCTGGGCATGATCTAAGGAAAAAGGGGGATGACCGGTCGATTGACCGAGGGTCGCAATACCTTGGTAGTAGAACCAGGTCGACTGCTAGCCCCTGACCGACTCGGGAAGTGTCATGGGAGGGAAAGCGCTCCTCTTCCTCATCTGGATCCCTAGACCCCCGCACATCTGGATCATGTGTGTCCTCTCGTCACTCGAATTCGCCTTCTTCACGGTCTGAGAGCGGATTGTGAAGATGTGTTTGAAGAAACCCCAGTGCGGTCAACAACCCAAGAAGTTCTCGCACATGGACATGAATGCGGCGAGGTACGTGATGGTGTTGGGAGAGAAGTGGTGAAGCAGAGCACCGAAAAATTTCAAGAAGCCTCGGAAAAAAGGATGCGGAGGAAGGGAGAAGCCACGGTTGACATGGGTAGCAAGAAGGACACACTCACCCGACCGCGGCTGAGGCTCTGTCTCATCCTCCGGCAACCTCGCGGCCCCGGCAGCGATCAAACCGGAGGCGGCCAGCTCTTCCAGATCCTCTGGCCGGAGCTTAGATCGGATCCAATCTCCCTGGATCCAACCCGGCGGCAGCGCAGACCTCGAAGATGACCCCTGATTCATCTTCTTTCCTTTCGCCGTCCCCATCGCCTTTTTTACGCGCTCCAGCGCTGCCGTCTTGTCCTTCACCATGGTGGCAGCCGCGCTCTGGCGGAGAGGCGGCGTCGACGGCGGAGGAAGATGCGGTGGAGAGGCAGAGAAGGAAGAAGGGGAATGAGGGCGAACAGTGCAGACGCCTCGGCCCTGACGCCTTTTAAGGGCCTGCTTCCGAGTGGCCGATGGATGGGCCTGAGCAATCCTGTCAAATCCCGCAACAGTCGCACGCCGAGTACGTGGCGAAAAAGGTGGTGCGGAAATTGAGGCGCCCCTATTTGTCCGTCCCGCTTACTACGGCGCGCTCCGCCCCGCCCGCTTCCCCAAATTTTTGAATCCTATGAGATCCGCGATCCGCAGTAACCAATCGCACCAAAGATTTCGCATCAAAGAAACACTCGACGAGAGCCAGCATAAGTCCACTCAACAACTTTTGAATCGATCAAGGCGACTAAAACGAAGACGAAGTTTCAGCATGGGCCTCCAATCCGGCATGGGTACTTGTGAAGCACAAGAATCAAGGCAGGTTCAACTTCAACTTCCTTTCCACTCGGACCTCGATCCATTCGGGGGCTAATGAAGACGCCATAGACCTAGGGTAGGGTCATAGGCCTGACCTATACACCCCACCCAAGGTCACTACCCTAGAAGCAAAGACATTCAAAGCACAACAGGAAGTATCAACCGAAGCCACCGAGTGCAATCCACTCGACCAGTCACCTCACTCGGATACCCCCACTTCACTCGACCTGGATGGAGTCATTCGACCATACAGGAACCCACTCGGAGTACAGAAGACCTGGAGTCACTCGGGAGGACAACAGTCAGGAGTTCACTCTGTAGTCTTAAAGGTCATTGAATACACTTTATAGCTGGCGTTACCAGTAACGTCATGTCTTAATGTACATTGAACCCCCTGTAACGGAGGTGGCTGGGGTCCTGGCGCACCCTATATAAGCCACCCCCCTCCTCTGGGACAAGGGTTCGCATCCCTTGTAACACACACCCATATTCCAGTCGACCGCCTCATGGCACAGAGACGTAGGGCTTTTACCTCCTCCGAGAGGGGTCTGAACTCGTAAACTCGTCTGTACAACCTCGCCGTAGCTAGGGCCTCGCCTCCTCATACGTACCCCCTATTCTTACTGTCAGACTTAGTACCACGACAGGATGTTCGTAAGTTTCTAAAGTTGTTGCTGCGTAAAGAAGTTGAAATAGTCATAGATGTTGTTTCTATATTTTGTACTGGTCCGACTGTGATTGCCTATATTATGTACTCTGCTAATTACTCCCTTTGTTCCATAATATAAGAGCGTTTCTTATACTATTGTCAAAAATACTTTTATATTATAGGACAGAGGGAGTAAAACATTGACTGTGTGCATGACAATGTTGTGGAGACAGAGGGTTTTAACCTTATTTAAAGAAAGGCTAAGTCACCACGTATATGCACGAAATTTATAGACTCCTATCACATAAGTAGATCTCCAACATTGACCCGCAAACACGACAAATGTTTGTTTTCCGGACGTGGTCTATGCACATGATGTCGGAGAGAGCCATCCAATGGTATTCATGAACTAATCCTTATATGTCCGGTTGGAAGGAGAGAGAATAGATGGGACCATGCATGTGAAGGAGAGGGAGTAGATGAGGACCATGTGGGGGCTTTTGGTTTGTCAGTTGCATCTCCGGACTCTAGCATAGCTCCCCAAGTTTGTTCCGGATTTACCGAAAAACAGACGTATGAACTACTTTACGGATCGATGTAGGTTCCCATTGAATGACAATATTTGACACAAATTGTCTGGACACCATAATCCGGACATATGCCAGAGCTTTGAGGGTCTTCTTCGAAGATGCTTGAAGTACATACTTGAGCAAAATTTCCCTAGCCCGGGAGGAAAGATATTTTTTCAATCGAGTCTCCCATCCGCATGAAAAACTTATCTTTAGGAGTCCTCGTTGCATATTTCGGTGTCAGCACTCAATAAGTGTTAGAGACAGGGCATACCGATATTAAAAAGAACTTGCAGCTTTTCCATGAAAAAAGGAAGCAACCTACACATCTCAACGCAAAAAAGGAAAGAAAATAACCGGCATCTAAATTTTTGAACGAGTGGCTAGCAATTACTCGTACCACCCAAATTAAGTAGTGCAACATCATAACAGTTGGTTTAATGCAAGGAGATGGATAGAAAACGATAAAGTGATGCTACCACGAGTCTGCGATGTACTAATACGGGATACGGCCCATGCTAGAGCCCTCACATTAGCGTTGGGTTGAGTTCATTTGGACCACGATTCCTTACTCATTAAATTGAACCACGATTATGATCTGCTTATGGTTTATGGATGTGCATGCGTGAAGGAAGAACCTTGGATGTCGCTGTATACTCATATTCTTGTATACTCCCTCTGTTCCTAAATGTAAGTCCTTGTAGAGATCACACTATGAACCACATACGGATGTATCTAGATGCATTATAATATGTAGATTCATTCATTTTGCTTCGTATTTAGTCTATAATAAAATTTTTATAAAGACTTATATTTAGGAACGGAGGAAGTAGAAGATTACTGTCATATGTACGTGACAGTGGCACAGAACCATCCGAACGAGAATATACATTACCGTGCATTCCTCCGCCGGGCCTTCCCCATTGCGGAAAATACCCCATTCTGTAGTGAACACAAACAGGGGCAAATATCCGAGACGTGCTCTTACGAAAAAGGGTCTCCCCTTTAGATTATAAAGCAACATCCATCCGATACAACCAGCTTGGTGAGGCCGCAGCCACAAACAAGCCTAAAAGAAAAAAGAAAGAAAAAAACAAATGCCAACGCCGGCAGCTCAACTAAGCAAAGATGGCCGACACCCGCTGCACCCTCCGGAGAAGTACCACCGCCCACCAAGCACTTCGAAGCCTCGCGTATCAAGCAACATCTTCATGAAGAAATGCGACAACGACGTCGCTGCAGCCCGGACAAGTTCTAGGGTTTCCCCCGATACGCGGATGGCAGTAGGGAAGGGGTATCACCGACGCCCCACAGGAGGGTCCTGCAACGCCAATGGGCGCAGTCGCGCCGGTGGCGAACGAGCCGCCAGAGATTTCTCCCGCCCTGAAGCCACCATCGCCACCCCATACAATCGGAAGCGCACCGCCCAACATGCCGCCCACCAGCCTGTGCCACCACGGATACCTCATCATCTTCATCGTCTCACTGAGGCCACCAACACGATACCTGAAGGTAGGACGAGAAGACACCGGTCTTGATGGCAACCGCAACACAGCCGACAGGAGGGAACAACCTCCACCGCCGCGCGGAGCCGACCGGACGTAGCGACAGGGACTTGCCAGGCCACCACCGGCCCAGCCGGACCCCAGCGGGTCCGGACAGTCCCTGCAACCACGCTGCAGCACAGCGGCCGCCGGAGCCATCACCACCGCAGCCACGGCCGCCTCGCCTCACCATCAGGGAGCTACGTCATCGTGCACTGGATCGCAGGCCCGCCCCAGTCTAGATGGGGCACGAAAGGGCATAAATCTGGGCCTAGCGGGTGCCGCCAGACAGCCGTCCACCGCGCCACCCCGCACCCCACGGCCATGCTGATACGTCTTCGTCGTATCTACTTTTCCAAACACTTTTGCCCTTGTTTTGGACTCTGACTTGTATGATTTGAATGGAACTAACCCGGACTGACGCTGTTTTCAGCAGAATTGCCATGATGTTGTTTTATGTGCAGAAAATAAAAGTTCTCGGAATGACCTGAAACTCCACGGAATATCTTAGAATAAATAATAAAAAATCATCGCCAAAGATGAAGACCAGGGGGCCCACACCCTATCCACGAGGGTGGGGGGCGCCCCCCCTCCCCTCCTAGGCGCGCCCCCTACCTCGTGGGGCCCCTGGTGGCCCTCCGACTCCAACTCCAACTCTATATATTGGCTTTCGGGGAGAAAAAATAGGAGAGAAGAAATCATCGCGTTTTACGATACGGAGCCGCCGCCAAGCCCTAATATCTCTCGGGAGGGCTGATCTGGAGTCCGTTCGGGGCTCCGGAGAGGGGGATTCGTCGCCATCGTCATCATCAACCATCCTCCATCACCAATTTCATGATGCTCACCGCCGTGCGTGAGTAATTCCATCGTAGGCTTGTTGGACGGTGATGGGTTGGATGAGATTTATCATGTAATCGAGTCAGTTTTGTTAGGGTTTGATCCCTAGTATCCACTATGTTCTGAGATTGATGTTGCTATGACTTTGCTATGCTTAATGCTTGTCACTAGGGCCCGAGTGCCATGATTTCAGATCTGAACCTATTATGTTTTCATAAATATATGTGTGTTCTTGATCCTATCTTGCAAGTCTATAGTCACCTACTATGTGTTATGATCCGGCAACCCCGAAGTGACAATAATCGGGACCACTCCCGGTGATGACCATAGTTTGAGGATTTCATGTATTCACTATGTGCTAATGCTTTGTTCCGGTTCTCTATTAAAAGGAGGCCTTAATATCTCTTAGTTTCCAATAGGACCCCGCTGCCACGGGAGGGTGGGACAAAAGATGTCATGCAAGTTCTTTTTCATAAGCACGTATGACTATATTCGAAATACATGCCTACATTACATTGACGAATTGGAGCTAGTTCTGTGTCACCCTATGTTATGACTGTTACATGACGAACCGCATCCGGCATAATTATCCATCACTAATCCGGTCCCTACGAGTTTTCCATATACTGGTTCTCGCTTATTTACTTTTCCATTGCTACTGTTACAATCACTACAAAATACCAAAAACATTACTTTTGTTGTCTTTACTTTTGTTACCGTTACCACCACTATCATATTACTTTGCTATTAAACACTTTGCTGCAGAAACTAAGTTTCCAGGTGTGGTTGAATTGACAACTCAGCTGCTAATACTTGAGAATATTCTTTGGCTCCCCTTGTGTCGAATCAATAAATTTAGGTTGAATACTCTATCCTCAAAAACTGTTGTGATCCCCTATACTTGTGGGTTATCACATGCCGCCGCATCGAGAGCATCGAAGGCCCGCAGAACTTCGCCGCCGGGCCCCACCGCTGCTAGCCGAACAACACCGCCGCCGGGCAGGAGGGAGCGCTGACTCCCCCTCCAGGCGCGCGGGGAAGGGACGTCGCCGCCGCCGTCGCCACCCAGGCACGCCGGAGGCCGCTGCCGCGGTGGCGAAGGGAGATAGAGAAGGAAGGGGTCGAGACGGGGAGGAGGGCAGGGGCGCTCCGCCGCCTCGGGGGGGCGACGGGACCGCTGGGGGAGGGGGAAGAAGGAAGAGGGCCCGGGGGGCGCGCGCCGGCTGCCGACGCGGGCTGGAGGGGGCGAGGGTGGCCGGCGGCAGTGGGAGGAATAGGGAAGGAAACCTAGCTCAGGGTCACGGGGGGAGACGTGCTCTTTGGCGTGTGAGGCCGCTACTTCCTGAGGATTAATTACTTCCTGTGGGACCGGACAAGGCACTCGACTGCCGATGTTTTGTATAGCGAGAGAGGCATTGCCGAGGGCTCCACATGATCGAAGTCGCCGTGTACGCGTCAACACGAGGTGTGTTGTCGCATGAGACGGGGAAGAAGCTGATCGTTTTCTTTTTTTCTGCCCTTAGCTCGTCCTAGCTAAGCCGTGTTGGATTGTTGGTTCTGGACTTGCGGGTGATAAATTGTTGGTCGTCCTAGCCGTGTTGGTTGCGGTTTTAAAAGGCCACCCACATAATGGGACACAGAGAGGATGCACGGTAAGTCGGTAACAAAGAGCAATGCGTATCTTCAGCGGTGATCCGTAAATTTTCCCTCATATTTGTCAATGGACAGAGAGACCAGCCCCCGAACATGAATGCGGAAGGCTGTCATCCAATGTAGTGCGCCAAATCACATCGACGTTGGATTGCTTTTTTCTAAAAGGAGGATAAACCCCGGCCTCTGCATCTGAAAGATGCATGCAGCCATCTTATTAATTATTCACAAAGACCATACAAGGTAACATCAGTCAGCCTGAAACCACCACTTAGGCAACACTTGTTGCTACTCCTGTTTCCATTATGAAGATGTGCCGAATATCCGGGCCAAATACCAAATGGACATCGCACTAAACCCTAACATCTATAACCGGATGCCAGCCCAGCCACATCGGGACTGGGTCCCATACCGGTTCAGCGCACTCTCAGAGGCCGCCGCCGCCATCTTCCGCATGTCCATCTCTAGAGCAGGAGCTGACGCATCGACCTTGCCTTGGCATGTCGTCGATGCCACCACGGCGCCAGAAAACTTCACCATCCTGCATGTATTCGTCCACATGCGCCCATCGCCGAACCTCCGCAACGCCATGCCACCGGGATCCGCCGTCGGGCTTGCAGTGAATGCGACACCGCTCCTCCGCTTGTCCCGTCCAACCAGCATTTGCTCCAAACGATGCCCTCAGGAGGGACAACAGCATCGAAGGTGCCATCATCGTTCGATCTGGTAGATCCGGATCTAGGGTTTCCCCCGGAGTCACATGAGTGGGGTCCACGACCTGCAAAAACACGATCAGCGTCGGATTGCATCCCAGTCACAATAAAAAAGAAGGAAGTGTGCTTAGTTTTTACATGCTTGAATTCAAAAGAACATTAGGCCCTACCGGATCGGCAATCCCAGTCGTCTACTCCCCGATTAAGGTGCCGTCGGCGCCGCATAGCCACCCTCCGTGTCTGCCTCCGCCACCCGCATTTTCCGGCACCGCCAATTGATCTTTCTGCCGAGCGGGCGGACTGAACGATCATTCTTGCGTCGGCGTCCAAAGAGTCCGCATTCAAGGTCAACATCTTGGCGTCCTCTACAATGGCAGCAATCTTCACCTTCTTTTCCCCGAGCGCAACCTCCATTTCTTTGATCATGGTCCTCCTCTCTCCGAGTTTGAGCTTCTTGTACGTCACCTCCATGGAACAATTTAAACCTCTCCGTTTTTTTCCTCCTTGAGGTCTGAGCGCTTCACGCATGCCTTCTTCTTCTTCGACAAGATGTCCTCGAACCACTCAGTCAGCTTGGCCGCCACACCTTCTCGCTTCGCCCTTTCCTCCTTCCAATTCTTCCCCCGTAATAAAAATCTTCTAATCTTCTTCAGTGGTTCTTGGGTTGGGTCAGTAAGTTTTTTGCTTGTTGGCTTGGGCGGCGTTGTTGGCTATGAAAAGCTCCACTTCAGTTGCTTGTTCAACTTCAACCATCAATGCATCATGATGAATTTTTCTTCTCCAACTTTTTGTACACCAAACAAGCCCAGGAAGGATACGAAACAAGGCATATCCGGCTAGTGATCAACAAAAGTATGCATATCCGGCAAGTGAGCAACAAAATAATGCATGTTCAACTAGTGATCAACAAAACTAAGCATATCCTGTTAATGAGCAACAAAACAATGCATGTCCGACTAGTGATTGACACGTCTCCATCGTATCTACTTTTCCAAACACTTCTGCTCCTATTTTGGACTCTAATTTGCATAATTTGAATGAAACTAAGCCGGAATGACGCTGTTTTGAGCAGAACTACCATTATTTTATTTTTTATCAGAAATAAAAGTTATCGAATTGAGCTAAAAATTTACGGAGAATTTTTCTGGAATATATAAAAAATACTAGTGAAAATATCTACTGAAGGGAGCCACCACGGAGTCACAAGCTCAGGTGGGCCCCACCTAGGGCGTGCCACGTGAGCTTATGGGTCCCAAGAGCCTCCATTTGCCCTACCTCCGGTCCTATAAGTTTTTTATCACGGAGAGAAAAATCAGAGAGAAAGTTTCATCATATTTTACGATACAGAGTCGCCGCCACCTCCTGTTCTTCATTGGGAGGGCTGATCTGGAGTCCGTTCACGGCTTCGGAGAGGGGGATTCATCGCCATCGCCATCCTTAACCCTTCTCCGGAGAGTGAGTAACTACTTTGTAGGCTTGCTTGACGGTGATGGAGTTGGATGAGATTTTTCATGCAATCGAGTCAATTTGTTAGGGATTGATCCCTAGTATCCACTATGTTTTGAGATTGATGTTGCTTACTATGCTTAATACTTGTCACTAGGGCCCGAGTGTCATGATTTTGGATTTGAACCTATTATGTCTTCATGAATATAAGTGAGTTTTGGATCCTATCTTCCAATTTGTATGCACCTAATACGTGTTATGATCCGCAGACCCTAAGGTGACAATAATTAGGATTCACTCTGATGATGACTGTAATATGAGGAGTTCATGTATTCATTAAGTATTAATGCTTTGTTTTGGTTCTCTATTAAAACGAGGCCTTAATATCCCTTAGATTTCCTTATGGACCCCGCTGCCATGGGAGGGTTGGACAAAAGATGTTATGCAAGTTCTTATTTTAAGCACATATGACTACATACGAAATAAATGTCTACATTGAATTGATGAATTGGAGCTATTGTGTATCGCTCTAGGTTGTGTCTGTTACATGATGAATATCATCCACACTGAATATTCATCGCTGATTCAATGCCTACATTTTGCTCATATTGTCTTTGCTAAGTTACTATTGTTGTTGCTGTTGTTACAATCAAAACTGCTAATATTACTTTTACTGTTACTATTGTTATGGTTAGCGCTACTATCAAAACTATCAAACTACCGTGATACTAAACACTTTGCTGCAGAGAATTACTTTTTCAGGTGTGGTTGAATTGACAACTCAACTGCTAAGGCTCATAAGTATTCTTTGATCCCCTCCCTTGTGTCGAATCAATAAATTGGGTGAAATACTACCGGAGAAGACTGTCTTGATCCCTATACTTGTGGGTTATCAGTGATCAACAAAACTAAGGTAAGCATAACCGGCTAGTGAGCAACAAAACAATGCATGTCCAACTAGTGACCAACTTACTTGCTCGGTGATTTGTGCATCGCTAGGCCATCGTGTGATGACATGCTTCAAGTGCTCGTAATACTTGGAGACGACCTCTTGGATGATGCATCATCGATGGTTGAGGGACTTCCATTCACGATTACGGATGACCGCGTCGGAGTAGGCCGTGAAATGCTTGTGTTCATGGAGCCATATATGAATGTTCTTCAAAGTTTGCGCCCTGTTACTTCGTGCCATGAAGAGGATCGAGGCTAGTGGCCATCCATGCATCACACAACAACTCGTCCTCCCGCATGTTGAATCTTTCTCCTCTACCCTTCTTCTTCGGATTGCTGGTTGTATCATCCGGATCATCGTCCTCGTTGTCCTCCCTCTGCTCCTCCTCCCCCCCCCCTCCGCTTGTTATTGTTTGCGGTCCAATGTTGTTGTTGTTGTTGTTGTTGTTGTATACATCATGTCAGTCTGGGTGTAGGGCTGCTGCGTGGCCATCTAGGTATAGGACAACTGTTGTTGGTAGTTGCCAGACTAGGTGGGATCCGAGTCTTCTACTTGCCCATCCTCATAGACACATGCTCCTCGTTCGTCTTCGTCTCCGCGCCCGGATGAGCTACGGCGAAGAATACTCGGAGAAGAGCAGCGCCACATTTACGTCAACGATTTAAGGCACCGTACCAGCGGGGGTTCCGAGCTGCTTGGCGGCGTAGTAGTACGAAGGCTTGTAGTGCTCCGGCCACGACGTCTGTACTTTGGGCGCGCCCGTCTGGCGGCGTCCGCCACAGCCGCCAGGACCTCCATGCCCAATTCCACCACCATGCCCACTGGCGGCCAACAACTTCTTGAGCTTCTCCTCCTTTGCGCCCTTCGCTCTAACACGGCGAGTTTGCCGCGTAGCCGAGTTGATCTTTCGGGTGAGCATGATGCTTCCTCCAGCATCTTCGCCACCTCCATCTCCGATAGGTTCTCAGACGGTTCCATGCGTCATCGGTGGAAGGATGGAGAGGGTGGGAGAAAAGAGCGGGAATTGGGCGGAGAGCGGCTAAAGGTGGAAGAAGAGAGTGGGGAATTTTACGCGGAAACAGTGCAGGTTGCTACAAAAGCGCGGACTCTGCCTTCCTTTTTGGTGGGCCAGGGGGTCAGAGAGCGACGTTTCGTATGTCCGGACTCCCGCAACCCTCCTCTCCCATGTTTGGTTAGAGAAAACACATTAGGGCCACTTGACGGACCGATACAGACACACATTGGATAGCTTCCGTGGTCCGGACAGCGGTCCGGACGGATGGGG